>NC_045985.1:3053521-3116260 GCF_010909765.2 Amblyraja radiata | reverse complement strand
ATGACGCGCGCGCAGACGGACGGCCCTTCGTCACGTCGTCGCTCACGTGACCCCGAAGTAACACTGTTGACATTCTCAGCTCAGGTCGTTGCTTAATTTCTAGATTGAATAGAAATCTGAGGGGAAAGACTCCAAAAATGGGGAGAGGATTCTTCAATTAGTTAATACACGCTCAATGTAACAACTCTCCAATGAATATAATTTAACTAATTATATTAAAGACGACTATTCTCTAAAATCGCTTCTGTCTTGTCTTGAGGACATTAAGTCCTGGATGGCCTTAAACTTTCTGGGACTTAATGAAGAGAAGACAGAGGTGATTTTGTTTGGCCCCAGTGGCTGCCGTGAACCTCCCTTTTTTGACTTGGGTCCACTGGCATTGTCTGTAAAGCCAACCGTCTTGAACCTGGGTTTTAGGATGGACGGTGATTTTAAACTAGATAAACAAATAGGCGCGGTGGTTAAGTCCAGCTTCTTTCACCTAAGGAAGCTGGCAAAGGTGAAGCCCATTCTCGAGCGGGAGCGTTTTGAAACAGTAATCCATGCCTTTATTACATCTAGGCTGGATTACTGTAACGCACTCTACTCTGGAGTCGCACGAGCTTCATTGGCTCGTCTCCAGCTTGTTCAAAATGCTGCTGCTCGCCTTTTGACTGGAACTCGAAAGAGGGAGCACATTACGCCAATTTTGGCCTCCCTACACTGGCTCCCAGTGCACTTTCGAGTTCATTTCAAAATTATTTTATTTGTTTTTAAATCGCTGAATGGGCTCGCCCCGCCTTACCTCTCTGAGCTGCTCCACCTATATGCTCCTGCCCGGTGCCTCAGGTCAGCTGATCAGCTGCTCCTTGAGGTACCAAGGTCTAAGCATCGAGGAGGAGGAGCCATCTTGGTGAACGGCTGCTAGCCAGCAGCCGTCCGTTTTAATTCTTTTTTTTTATAGTTTTTAGTGAGTCCTGTTTTTCGTTTGTAGGGGATATGGACTTTTTAATGTGGGGGGTAGGTCTCAACTTTATTTCTAGGTCCCTACCTGGTCGGTGTGGCAGCTTTTTCTCCGGGCTGCCCGCTGACCCGTCCTCGTGGCCTACCAGCGGGCTTGGAGCGCCGTTTCCTGGCGGGCACCGCCCAGCAGCTTGGCCTCGGTGGCGGCATAGTGTTGGAGCGCTATCGCGGAGCGGGCGATGCCTTGCCTGGGTCGCCGCGCTGGAGCGACGCGCTGGAGCTCTGGTGAGCTGGACCGCCGAGAGCAACATCTCTGGGCTGCGGGTCTGCGGAGCGGAGAGGCGGCGCCGGCTTTAACATCGGGAGCCTAGGAGCTCCAAACCGGCGCGGCCTTGTCGGCTCCGGCAGCCGCGGGCTCCAACCAGGAAGCGGCCGTTCCAGGTGGCCCAGCCGCCGTGAGGACTCTCCCGACGCCGGGGCAAGACCACCCGGTGAGAACGGCCAGGAACATCGGGCCTCCGTAGAGGCAATTGCGGTGGCCTCAATAGGCCTGACTTTGGGGTGAACTGGGGATGGGGACTGGACATTGTGCCTTCCTCCACAGTGCTATCCATTGTGGGGGGATGATTTTTTTGTCTAATGTAATCCTGTAAGTCTGTGTCCAAGATGGCTGCCGTGAAGAGAGAGTGGACGCTGGCACGATTTGGTTGCCGCTGCTCCCTCTTCACACTGTGTTTTTGATTTTCTGTTTTTGGAATGAATTCTGTTTTTAATTTGTGTCTCTGTGATGTCTTTATTACTTATTTTATTCTGATTATATGTTTTTATTTCTATTAACCTATGTAAGGTGTCCTTGAGATGTCTGAAAGGCGCCCATTAAATAAAATTTATTATTATTATTATTAAGCGGAAGCTCAGAGGGGATAGAGCCTTTTCTGTTGCTGCTCCGGCACTCTGGAACACCTTGCCGCTGCACATCAGACAGGCCCCCTCACTGACCATCTTCAAATCCTCCCTAAAAACACATTTTTATTCTTTGGCTTTCGACACTGGCTGAGGCATTGCTCCTGTTTTTAGTGCTTTTAATGTCTTTTAATTTTTAGTGTGTTTTTTATAGTCCTTCGTTTTACGGTTTTTAATGGTTTTTAATTGTTTGTAATAGCTTTTTGTTCATGAGTTCTCATGTACAGCACTTTGTGGCAACTGTAGTTGTTTAAAGTGCTTTATAAATAAAGTTATTATTATTATTATTAATTATTATTATTAATTCACACTTTTTTAGATATTTACTTATTAGATATAGACATTTTTTGAAGGCTACTCTACCCTTTTTTCCGCTACCACATCAAACCAAAATCTTGGAAAAAAATTTACATTTGAACCCTTATCAGAAAGGATTAATAACGACTATTTATGAGTTGATTTTGAAATTACAAATAGATATATTTGATAAAATTAAGAATGACTGGGAATGAGGACTCCAAATTTCTCTACCTATAGGAAAATGGGAGAGGATTCTTCAATTAGTTAATACTTCCTCAATGTGTGCAAGACATGCTCTGATACAATTCAAGGTGGTTCACAGAGCTCATATGTCATAAGATAAGTTAGCTCGTGTTTATGGTGATATAAATCCTACCTGTGACAGATATAACTCTGAAGTGGCCTCACTGACTCATATGTTTTGGTCCTGCCCACTTTTGGACAAATATTGGAAATACATTTTTGATACAATGTCTGTAGTTTTATGTATAGATTTACAAGCTCATCCTATTACTGCAATTTTTGGGCTTCCAATGTTAGATTCTACTCATTTGTCCCGCTCCGCCCATCGGCTGATTGCTTATACCGCATTAATTGCCAGAAGATATATTTTATTTAAATGGAAAGACTCTAACCCTCCGAACACACTCCATTGGTACTCTGAACGATATCATGTTTAAATTTTGAAAATATCAGGAGTGACATTGTTGAACCCTTGGTTAAAATTGATAGGGCTTGGGGAAGCTTTATTCAACATTTTCATACTATATAAACTGTCCCCTCTCCAACCGTTATAATAATTATTTTACCTCTATATGGTGGAACGGACTAGGCGACAAACAGGGACTTCAATTGTTGACATTCTCAGCTCAGATTGTTGCTTTGTTTTCTAGTTTAGGGGGTTTTGTTTCTTCCTTTTTTCTCTTTTTTTCCTTTTTACCTTTTGTTTTTTTTTTCTACATATAGGTTTTCTTTTAAAGATTTAACTTATATTGACCGGAAAGTCTATATTCAATATGTATTATGACACTGGACTCATATTTAAGTTATACCTGTTATCAATGTAATCCTGATAATTGTTTGTTTTATTTTTGCTTTTGGAAAAAAATGAATAAAATGATTTTGAAAGAAAAGAATAAAGGGGTCGGCTGTTTAGGATTGTGATGAGGAAAAACGTTTTCACCCAGAGAAGCACATGGTCTGTAAAAGCCTTCCGGTCACTGTTTAAAAGTTGACAAAGTGCCTCATGATTCAGGATGAAAGTAATCAAGAGATACAAAGTGGAGAGGTCGCTGAGGGGGGAAGCGGTGTTTCAGAGGGGGAGGTGGTGGTTGAGGTGGGGTAGGGGTGGATAAGGGGGGAGTTGAGGGGAGGAGGGGGAGAGGGGTGGATGAGGGGAGGAATGGGTGGATGAGGGGGAGTTGAGGGGAGGGGCCGTGGATGAGGGGGGAGTTGAGGGGAGGGGGCGTGGTTGAGCGGGGGAGGGGTGGATGAGGGGGGGAGCGATTGATGGGGAAGGTTGGATGAGGGGTGGAGGGGTTATGGGACGGAGGGGTTGATGAGGGGGGAGGGGTGGATGATGGGGAGGGGTGGGAAGAGTTGAGGGGTGGGGTGGGGTGAGGTGGTCGGGGCGGCAGGAGGGGCGTTAGGGGCCGGGGGGACAGAAAACAGGGAAGATAGACACAAAATGCTGGAGTAACTCAGCAGGACAGGCAGCATCTCTGGAGAGAAGGATTGGGTGACGTTCCTAGTCGAGACCCTTCTTCAGATTTTTCTCCTTCTCTCCAGAGATGCTGCCTGTCCCGCCGAGTTACTGCGGCATTTTGTGTGTATATGCGGTGTGAACCCACACCTACAGTTCCATCCCACACGGAGGGAAAGTGGACAACTCACCTGCAGTGACGGGGCAACTGCTGTGGCAGTTTGTGACAAAGATCCTTTGGTTTGTGACACAAGTAGACGCAGATGTGAACATGAGCGGTTCCTGCAACACATGGTGACTCCTTCTTTGCAACACAAGGTGGAACGAGCCTGGCCAGCTACTTGGTTGGTTTTGGTTGGCTGTCCGCCAGTGTGTGAGACGGGTGATTCACACACAGGCGGAGAAGGAGAAGATTCAAGATGGATGAGAGGGGATCTTATTGAAACATAAAAGATTATTAAGGGCTTGGACACGCTAGAGGCAGGAATCATGTTCCCGATGTTGGGGGAGTCCAGAACCAGGGGTCACTGTTTAAGAATAAGGGGTCGGCCCTTTGGAACTAAGATGAGGAAACACTTTTTCTCACAGAGAGTTGTGAATCTGTGGAATTTTCTGCCTCAGAGGGCGGTGGAGGCCGGTTCTCTGGATACTTTCAGGAGATAGCTAAATAGAGCTCTTAAAAATAGTGGAGTCAGGGGATATGGGGTGAAGGTTGGAACGGGGTACTGATTGTGGATGATCACAGTGAATGGCGGTGCTGGCTGTAAGGGCCGAATGGCCTCCTCCTGCACCCATTGTCTATGGTCTAATATGTTTAAGGTGAGGGTGGAAAGATTTAATAGGAATCGGAGCAGGTAACGTCTTCATGCAAAGGGTGGTGGGTGTATGGAACGAGTTGCCAGAGGAGGTAGATGAGGTCGATACTATTGCAACGTTTAGGAAACTGTTGGACAGGTACGTGGATAGGACAAGTTTAGAGGGATATGGACCAAATGCAGGCAGGTGGGACTAGTGTAGCTGGGACATGTTGGCCGGTGTGGGCAAGTTGGGCCGAAGGGCCTGTTTCCACACTGTATCTATCACTCTATGACTAGAGTGTGGATTTTGTACAATGGCCCCTCTTGTTTACAGGATCAGTAGACTGTTTATGTACACTTGCTGACCTGGGGTACGGTAATACTCTGCTGGACTGTTTGTAATCAAAAATATAATTTCAATGTGTAGCATTTCACAACTGTGACAATAAAAGTGCCAATGAGTGTCAGATTCATGATTCATAATTCTGTTATTTTTTTGTTAATGATTAATATGTTCTTTTTCTTATCGAGTCCACACACAAGATTAGAAGTTGTTCAGCCAGAGCCGAACACACTTCTCGGCATCTGCATACAATGGTGTCTGTCTTGCACTTCTTGTGCGTGGTGATGGAAAGATTGGTGAAAACAGGGCCGCGACGTGAACGCTCTTTCCTTGACTCCATTAATATGTTAATAAATTATAATTCTGTTAATTTTCGTTTTTAATGTTTTGGATTCAAAGCCCTTTGATTGGGATCGGACTGTGCAAGGGTGGAGGGGGCACTGAGGGCAAAGAGGCTGTGCCCACACGGCAATGTTAAAGGGGAGACCTTTCCAATCCACGCTTCCCTCTTTCTGTGCCTTTTCAAAATTGGTTATTTATATTGCAGAGGGGGCGGGGCTGATAATGGACAGGCGGCGATTGGACAAGAGAGACGTCGGTCAGCAGGCAGTGGGGGCGGGACATGATGCTTCAGCGCGGTGATTGGATGACGGAGGTGTCGGTCAGAGGCGGGGGGGCGGGACCGAGGGTGGAGCTTCTGTTCCACCGTCACCTTGTGTTGCAGGAACCAAAGATGAAAGAGCTGAACAAAGCTCTATAATCTGCTCTCTAATCTTTTTCAATTCAATTCAATTAAACTTTAATGTCATTGCACAGATACAAGTATGGGTACAACGAAATGCAGTTTAGCGTCAGTCCGTAGTAATAGTGCAATATAGAAATAAAAATACAGAATAAGCAAACAATGTGGACGGAGAGACTGGAGAAATCTATCGGCGGGACTCCGAGTTCAGCAATGTGATAGTGTTGTTGTAGAAGCTGTTCCTCATCCTACTAGTACGAGACCTGAGGCTCCTGTACCGCCTCCCTGATGGGAGGAGGGCAAACAGTCCATGGTTGGGGTGGGAGGGGTCTTTGATGATCTTCCCGGCCCGTCTCAGACACCGTTTTCGGTGGAGGGCATCTATGGCAGGGAGCGGGGCACCGATGATGTACTGAGCGGTTTTCACCACCCGTTGTAGTGCCTTCCTGTCCGCTACGGTGCAGCTGCTGTACCATACCGTGAAGCAGGTGGTCAGGATGCTTTCGATGGTACAGCGGTAAAAGTTGGTCAGGATCTGGGGGGACAGGTGAGCTTTCTTGAGCCTCCTCAGGAAGTAAAGGCGCTGCTTTGGCAGGAACCGCCCGAGTTACAACCTGCACGTGTTACAAATGTCTATCCTCCTTGTTTCCCCTCCCGGCCGCTGACGCCCCTCCTACCGCCCCTCCTACCGCCCCGACCACCTCACCCCACTCCCCCCATGTCCACCCACCCTCCCCACACCCCACCCCCATCCCGACCCCCCACCATTCACCGCGGACCCCACCACCCCTCAGTCCCACGCCCTGAACCCCAGTCCCCACTAGTCCCCACCCCCTCCAACCCCCAGTCCGTACCCGCTACTCACTCCACCCTGGGGTGTTACCCACCCAACCCTCCAAGTCAAGTCAAGTTTATTCCTCACATACACATACGAGATGCGCAGTGAAATGAAAGTGGCAAATGCTCGCGGACTTGGTGCAAAAAGACAAACAAACAAACTACCAAACAAACTATAAACACAATCATAAACACACACATATTCTTTTACATATTAAATATTGGAAGGAAAAACGTTCAGTAAAGTTAGATAGTGAGTGAGATAGGAGTTTACAGTCCGAATGGCCTCTGGGAAGAAACTCCTTCTCAACCTCTCCGTTCTCACCGCATGGCAACGGAGGCGTTTGCCGGACCGTAGCAGCTGGAACAGTCCATTGCAGGGGTGGAAGGGGTCTCCCCCTCCAGTCCCACGTAGTTGGGGGGGGTTGGTGACCGGGCAACTTTACTTCTAGGTCCCTACCTGGTCGGTGAGGCAGCTTTTTCTCCGGGCTGCCCCGTCGACCCGTCCTCGTGGCCTACCAGCGGGCGTGGAGCGCCGTTTCCTGGCGGGGACCGCCCAGCACCTCGGCTTCGGTGGCGGCACAGCGCTGGAGCGCCATCGCGGCGCCTTTCAGACATCTCAAGGACACCTTACATAGATTAACAGGAATACAAACATATAATCAGAGTAAAATAAATAATAAAGACATGACAGAGACACAAACTAAAAACAGAATTCAGTCCAAAAACAAAAAAATCAAAAACACAATGTGAAGAGAGAACAGCGGCAGCTAAAGCGCGCCAGCGTCCACTCTCCCTTCCGACAGCCATCTTGGACACAGACTAACAGGATTACATAGAGACAGAAAATCATCCCCTCACAATGGACACCACTGTGGGGGAAGGCACAAAGTCCAGTCCCCATCCCCAAGTTCACCCAAAGTCAGGCCTATTGAGGCCACCGCAGTTGCCTCTACAGAGGCCCGATGTTCCTGGCCGTTCTCACCGGGTGCTGTTGCCCCCGCGTCGGAAGAGTCCACTCAGCGGCTGGGCCACCTGGAACCAAGATAGCTCCTCCTCTAGATGTTGTGATAGTCCCTGTCTCAACTACTCCTCCCCCCGGCCCCCGAGTCACCCATCCCTCCCGACCACAACCACCCGTCCCCCCCCCCCTCAACCTCCCCTCCTCCCGCGACCCCCCTTCCCCTCCGTCCTCCCTCGATACTTCCTTTGGTCCCCCCCCTCTTCCTCCCCCCCTCCTCACACTCCCACTCTCCTCCCCCTCTCCTCGCCATCCCCTCTCCTCTCCACCCCCCTCTCCTCACCCTCCCCTCTCCACTCTCCTCACCCTACCCTCTCCTCTCCACCCCCCTCTCTTCTCCTCCCCCGCTCTCCTCTCCACCCCCCTCTCTTCTCCTCACCCTCTCCTCTCCACCCCCCTCTCCTCTCCACTCCCCTCTCCACTCTCCTCTCCTCTCTCCTCACCTCTCCACCCCCCTCTCCGCCTCCATCTGTTGTTCACTGTTTCTAACCGCTGTTGTTCACTCAGTCCGACACCTCCCTCTTTGTCCCACAGCCTGGAGTTGGTGCACATTAAGGGGCAGGAGATGCTTCTTCTACCTCTACTTCTTCTTCTTTGGAGTTTACGGCAGCCGGCATCCGCAATGTTGCATTGCTGCCGCCTTGTGGCTTCATTCCACAGTACTCATGTCTTTATATTAGATCCTTTTTATAAGGCCAGAGGCCCTCAAGAAATCAAACAACAACTTTATTCCTTTTCCTTTCCCTCCATACTCTAGAATGTTCTTTACTGATATTTCTGTCAATCCAATTTTCCTAATTTCAATGATCATAAATCCTCTTTCTGTCTCATATCTCCTACATGTAACTAGAGCATGCTGAACTGTTTCTGGTTGATGGCATTCCTCACACAGCCCAGTAGGGTGTTTTCCCAACATTTATAATGTGCTGTTCAGGTGAGTGTGTCCTATCCTCAATCTTGTTAATACTACCTGTTCCCTCCTGCTCCCCCCTCTTCTTGCTGTAATGCCCACTCTGTTTTGTAGCGAATAGAGGTGTCTCCCCTTTGTCTCCTGTTCCCAGTATTGTTGCCATTCCTGATTTATTTTCTTCCACACAATGTGTTTTCCTTCAGATTTGGATAGTTGTAAGTTTACCTCTATGTTTCTTTTTTTTACAGCCTCCTTTGCTAATTTATCCACCTTTTCATTCCCTAGAACACCAATGTGTGCTGGGACCCACAACAAAGTCACGTCACTGCCCCTCCTTGTCACTTGGCTTAATAGTAGCAGGATTTCATAAACTAAGTCAGGCCGCCTATGGGATGCACCAGACCCAATACTCTGGATCGCAGATAATGAGTCGCTACATATTAATACTTTACATGGTTGCACCTGTTCCATCCACCGAACTGCCATCAAAATAGCGTACAGTTCCTCTGTATATACTGTCAAATAGTTATTTGTTCTTTTGTAAAGCTCAACATTCATCCCCTGGACTACCACAGCCGCCCCTGTTGTTTCTGCTACTGGGTCCTTTGATCCATCTGTGAAAATTAAGAGGTGTTCCCTGTATCTTAGTTTACACTAATATTACTGAAGCCTACAAAGCCCTCCCCCTCCCCCACCTTGGTCAGTCTGACCACCTCTCTCTGTTCCTGCTCCCCAAATACACACCTCTGATCAGACGTGTGAAACCTACCACGAGGACAGTGAAGGTCTGGCCTGAGGGGGCTGTCTCTGTTTTACAGCAGCAGTTTCAGCAGACAGACTGGAGTCTGTTTGCTACCCAGTCCACCTTCAATTCACAAGTGGACATCAACTCATACACCTCAACAGTTATGGACTATATAAAATTCTGCACCGATAATGTCACTACCCACAAAGAAATAAAGACCTTCCCTAACCAGAAGCCGTGGATGAGCAGGGAGGTCAGACTCCTACTGAAGGCTCGCGATGCCGCTTTCAGATCTGGCGACGCTGAGGGATACAGCTCATCCAGGGCCAATCTGAAAATGGGAATTAGGAATGCCAAACTCAATCACAAACGGCGGATTGAGGAGCACTTCCAAAACAACTCTGACCCCAGGCGCATGTGGCAAGGAATCAAATCCCTTGCCGATTACCAGAAAGTTAACACCCCTCCCCCAGACAACGCCACCCTTCCTGACGAGCTAAACCATTTCTATGCTCGCTTTGACCGAGATAACAAAACCCCAGCCATCAAAGTTGCTCCACCCCCAAATGAACAACCCCTCAGTCTCTCCACCTCTGCTGTACAAGATGCACTGAGCAAGGTGAATGAGCGCAAAGCTGCCGGCCCCGATGGCATCCCTGGCCGGGTGCTTAGGGCATGTGCTGGACAACTATCCCAAGTCTTTACCGACATTTTCAATCACTCACTGGCCCAGGGTGTTGTCCCCACTTGCCTCAAGACATCAACCATCGTGCCAGTGCCCAAACAGTCAGCCACAGGGAGCCTCAACGATTTCCGCCCAGTGGCACTCACCCCTGTCATTGCTAAGTGCTTTGAGCGGCTGATCTTGGCTCACCTCAAAGCCAGCCTCCCCCCCACACTGGACCCCCATCAGTTTGCCTACCGGGCCAACAGGTCTACAGAGGACGCCATATCGGCGGCCCTACACTCTGCCCTGACCCACCTGGACAACAACAACTCCTACATCAGGTTGCTGTTCATTGATTTCAGCTCCGCTTTCAACACTGTCATCCCCGCCAGCTTGATCACCAAACTCAGCGGGCTTGGCATCTCCACCTCCCTCTGCAACTGGACACTGGATTTCCTCACCAACAGACCACAGTCTGTTAGGGTCAACAACCTCAACTCCACCACTATAACACGTGCCACAGGGCTGTGTGCTCAGCCCTCTCCTCTACTCCCTCTTCACCCACGACTGCATCCCTAAGTACGGATCCAACGCCATCATTAACTTTGCTGACGACACCACGGTGGTAGGACTGATCAGTGACAACGATGAGTCAGCTTACCGAGAGGAGGTCCAGCACCTGACAACCTGGTGTGCCAATAATAACCTCGTCCTCAACTCCAAGAAGACGAAGGAACTTATTGTCGACTTCAGGAAGGTCAGAGGGGGCAGACATACCCCCATCCACATAAACGGGACTGAGGTGGAGCGCGTCTCCAGCTACAAATTCCTCGGGGTACACATCTCGGAGGATTTGTCCTGGTCCCTCAACACCTCCAAGCTGATCAAAAAGGCACAGCAGCGCCTTTACTTCCTGAGGAGGCTCAAGAAAGCCCACCTGTCCCCCCAGATTCTGACCAATTTCTACAGGTGTACCATCGAGAGCATCCTGACCGCCTGCTTCACGGTATGGTACAGCAGCTGCACTGTTGCAGACAGGAAGGCACTTAAACGGGTGGTGAAAACCGCGCAGCACATCATCGGTGCCCCGCTCCCTGCCATGGATGCCCTCCACCGAAAACGGTGTCTGAAACGAGCTGGGAAGATCATTAAAGACCCCTCCCACCCCAACCATGGACTGTTTGCCCTCCTCCCATCAGGGAGGCGGTACAGGAGCCTCAGGTCTCGTACCAGTAGGATGAGGAACAGCTTCTACAATCATACCGTCGCATTGCTGAACTCGGAGTCCCGCCGATAGATTTCCCCGGTCCCTCCGTCCCCATTGTTTAATTATTCTGCATTTTTTATTGTTCTGTATCCTCTTTTTTTTTAAATTTCTATATTGCACTACTACGGACTGACGCAAAACTGCATTTCGTTGTACCGATACTCAGTATTTGTGCAATGACATTAAAGTTGAATTGAATTGAATCTATTATCTATATGGTTATGATATTCTGTCTTTAGGTCTGAATTTTTGTTCCTCCTTTTTGCCTCCCATATCTCCAGATCAACTTTTGGGATGTTCAGTAACCATATTGGCACAGATGGCCACAATACTGCAGGGCAGAACTCTTTGTCCTCTACCCCCATGTCTCTTGCCACAACTCCTCCAACCCAGCCGAAGCTTCCAGACTGAGCCACCCCTCTCTCCCAGCACTCCTGTACTACCTGTTTTGTTGGGTGGTTCTCTCCATGGCCCTTAAGGCTTAGCCAGTAATTAGCCATTAGTTGTCTGCGGCGCAGTCTCAACGGCATCTCCCCAGTTTCCACCTGTAGTGCACATACAGGTGACGTCCGCACACCTCCTCTACAGACTCTTAGAGCTTCCGCTTGGACTTTGTCCAACTCGGACAACACTGACTTAGATGCTGACCCATAAGCTATACTGCCATACTCTAGTCTGGATCTGATCAGTGATACATAAATACGTTTAAAAGATAATATATCTGCTCCCCACTCTAAACCTGCCAAGCATCTCATTACATTGATGGCTTTTTTGCATTTTTCAATTATTTTTGTAATGTGGACCCTCCATGTTAATCTGGAGTCAAAATGAACCCCCAGGAAACGGAAATCTTTTACTCTTTCCAAATTGTTGCCGTATAGTTTTAACTGGACATCCTCTTTAATTTTTTTTTTCCTTGTGAAACCATTGTCTTTGTCTTCTCTATAGAGAATTTAAAACCCCATTGCCCTCCCCACTCTTCCACCTGGGCTATCCCTTGCTGTACTTTTTCCACGATAAAATCTATATTCCTCCCCCTTCTCCATAGGCTGCCATCATCTGCAAAGAGCGATCGCTCCATCTCTGGTTGAATGTTTGCAAATATATAATTAATCATGATTGAGAATAGGATCGGGCTTATCGCACTTCCCTGGGGAGTTCCATTCTCGTCTACACATTTACTAGAGATGTCTGACCCTATTTTAACTTGGGTACTTCTACTGTTGAGAAAATCCATTATCCAGTTAAAAATATTTCCTCCTACTCCCATTAAATGCAGCTTTATTAGAAGACCTTCTCTCCACAACATATCGTAAGCCTTCTCTACATCAAAAAAACGGTAACTACAGATTCTTTTTTAACTTGTGCTTTCCTTATATCATCTTCCAAGCACAGAACTGGATCATTAGTACCTCTCCCTTTTCTAAAGCCACTCTGATAATTAGCAACTATACCATTTTTTTCCATTAGACGCATTAATCTTTCATTTACCATTCTTTCCATCAGTTTACACATGTGTGCTGTTAAAGCTATAGGTCTATAATTTACTGGATTACTTGCATCTTTCCCTGGTTTCCTAATAGGCACAATGATTGCTTCCTTCCACCTCTCCGGTATTCGCCCTTCTTCCCACACCTTGTTATATAGTGCAAGTATCTTTGGGAGTCCCTCCTCACTTAGATGCTTTATCATTATGTAACAAATATCATCCTTCCCTGGGGCTGAGTTCTTACACTTGGCCAGAGCTCTCTTTAGCTCCCCCAAATTAAATGGAATATTGTACTTGTCCTCTGTGATACCTTTCCTTTGTAAGGCCTCAACATTTTCCTCTCTTGTTCTTTCCCTACCACTTCTTCCTTCATCTGACAAGTTGCGGGAGCTGTGAACCCTACCAAAAGTGTTAACCATTAGTTCTGCTTTGTCTTTATTTGAGACTACAGTTTGATCTCCATTTGTTAAGATAGGATAACTCCACTCCCTTTTATCACCTTCCATTTTTTTAATCATCCCCCATATCTCCCCTACCTGTGTTGTGCTTCCAATTGAATCACAATACTTCCTTCAATATGCTCTTTTTGTTTGTCTTATAGTCCTCCTTACAATTGCCTGAGCCTGTTTGCAATTAATCATGTGTTGGTAGTTATGAGTTCTTTTTAATAATCTGAATGCTCTGTTTCTATTCACCACCACCTCTTTACACTTATTGTCCCACCACGGCACAGCTTTCCTTTTTGATCTTCCTTTACTTTTAGGTATGAAAACTAATGCTGCTCTTTTGATACCTTCTGACAATTTATTCTCAAAGTTTTCTATATCTGTCTCTTCTTGTATCGGTTTTACATATTTATCACTTTCCTCCTTAAATTTCTCCCAATTAGCCTTTCCAAAAACCCATCGTCCACTTCTGTTTTCTTTACTCATAATTAAAGTAACATTTATTTTGCATAGCACAGGATGATGATCACTTCCTATGGTACCCTTTTCATAAACTTCCCAGTCACATTTAGCAGCAATCCTATTAGAAACAAGTGGAAGGTCCAACACAGACTCCTTCCCTGTCCTAAAATCTACCCTGGTCTTCTTTCCATCATTTAGACACACTAGATTACCATCATTTAATAATTCCTCAATTACCTGTCCATTATTATCTGACTTTCCACTGCACCATAATGTATTATGTGCGTTAAAGTCCCCACACCAAATAACATTAGATTTGCTCTGGCCTTCTACTTCCTGTAACTTATTGACCTCTAATCGCTTACATGGATTATAGTAATTTATTACCACTATTTTCCTCCTCTCAGACCATACTTCTATTACCACATATTCCAATCGAAGGCCATGGGGCAAAGAGGAGGAGTTCAGTCCTGGGCAAGATCAGCCATGACCACATTGTGGGGATTAACATTGAAATCTAGAACATGGCGCACACACACATCAGATTGATCATCTATATCCGGTTCCCATCAGCAGTGGGTGGTCACCTTGGGGGAATTTGCTCTGTTTGTTTTGTCCACCTTGTTTCACCATAGAATGACATCACATTCTACATCATAGACAGGCCATTCGGCCCATCCTACCTAGTCATGTTTTCTGCTCCACTCATCATCCCTCCCTACACACCCGGTAACAATACCCCAAATTCCAGGAGCCCTAATTTGTTTTTCCCGCCTGCACTTACATTTATCTCTGCTGTTGGCTTCAGTCCCTCCAATGCAAGTGAGGTCCATGTTCTCATGACTGCATTCCTTTCGGTATTTGTTGAATAACATGCTATATTTCAGCTTTGATTTTTGGTCTCCCCACAAGTAGAGATATTATTTCACCCCCACCCATTTAAATCCACTGATAATCTTGAATCCTATCTCATAATTCCTGACATGTTCTCCAGATTAAATCCCACGACCTACCCAGTCTTTGCATGGAATTCTGTGTAAGCAGGAACTGCAGATGCTGGTTTAAACCAAAGATAGACACAAAAAGCTGGAGTAACTCAGCGGGACAGGCAGCATCTCTGGAGACAAAGAATGGGTGACATTTCGGGTCGAGATCCGAAGTCTGAAGAAGGGTCTTGACCCAAAACGTCACCCCTTCCTTCTCTCAAGAGATGCTGCCTGTCCCGCTGAGTTACTCCAGCTTTTGTGTCTATCTTTGCATTGAGTTCCATCCTCTGAGTTATGGCGTCATTCTCATGAACATTCCATGTGCTTTCCCCCATCGTTCTACATCTCTGTGGCAATATCCGCTTTCTGGCTGCATGACAGTGGTGATAAGAGTTCGGAAATGGGAATTATCAGAGGATTGTAGGAATTTGGTGACATTCCCGCTGTCGGGATGAGGACGGTCCATCTCAGTCAATTGAGATTTGTGTTTTATTTCTTTCAGGAGGAAGCTGGTCGCAAGCAAAGGTAGGACATACTCTTGATTGAAACATTGTAAGTTTTTGTTGAACAGCCCAATATATTTCTAATGTTCAGTTTATAACCAGCTGTTAAATATTTGCAGGGTTCGTGATGAAGCCAAACCAGTGTCGGTGGTAGATGATAACTTGCTGATTGAAAAATTTGAAAATCCTTTTTTGTACAACACGGTATTGGCAGAAACACCTGATGCCATCAAGCAAGGTAAAGCTTATACCTTTTCCATTGTTCTTGTTTCTGACATCTTTAATTTATGCGTAGATGCAAACATTAATGATATTTTGGACTGAAGGGAAATTGAAGATTTGATCTTCCACCAAACACAGCTGCAGAAAAGCATCACAGACAGAGTGTGATGTTGCACAGAAACAGGCCCTTTGACTCAACATGACCCTGCCAACCAAGTTGGCCAACCAAGCTAGACCCACTTGCCTGAGTCTGACTCATATTCTTCCATCTTTCTTATTCATGTCTCTACCCAACTGTCTGTAAAATGTCGTCATTGTCGCTGCCTTGTCCACTTCCTCTGTCAGTTCGTTCCATACATACACTACGCATTGACTGAAAAAACTGCTCCTTTTTACTGTTTCCACTCTCACCTTACACTGATGCACTCTGAGTTTAGACTCTCCTACCTTGTGTAAAATACTGTGGCTATTCACCTTATCTGTGCACCTTATATAGATCTCATACAAGGCCTATAAAAGCATTCTGATGGGCTCCAAAGACAAATGTCCCTGCCTGCCCAAGTCTCCTTATAACCCAGCCCTACAGACCTGATGAAATTATTTTAAATCCTTTACCACCCTCTCCAATATACAAACAACCTCATTGTGTCAAACGCTGTATTTAATATCCTGACCTATAAAGCATGAGTGACAAACACATTCTTCACCACCCTGCCTGTCACTGTTGCATCTTCCATGACACTATGTACCTGCAGCCCGAGATCTCTCAGTTCTATAAAGTTCCCCGTTTACTGTGTGTGTCCTGCCCTGGTTTGTCTCAGCAAAGTGCATCACCTCACCTTCACATGAATAAATCCCACCTGCTGTTCCTGAGCCCATTGGCCCAGTTCACAGGGATCCCATTTACTCTCAGATAACTTTCTTCACTCTCCACAATGTCACCAATTTTAGTTCCATCTGCAAACTGACTAACCGTGCAACCTACATACACACCCAATCGTGTATATAAATAAGGAACAACAGTGGTCTCTGTCTCCAGTCTGAAAAACAACCCTCTACCAACATCCTCTGTCAGTGACCTTCAGGTAAATGTTGTATTCCATCGGCTAGTTCACCCCGGATTCAATGAGATCCAACCTTCCAGAGCGGCCTCTCATGCGGTGTGTAGAAGTTGCATCTCTCAGAGGGCAGTGAATATCTGGGATGTTGTGCCCAAGATTGTGGTGAAAAGCTGAGTTATTGGATATCTGCAACTTGGCTAAAAATACATATTTGATGGATGGAAAAATTAAGATTATGGGAAACTCACACAAAAGAGGAATTGGTGCCAGCTTAGATCAGCCATGATCACATAGAATGGAGGGGCAAGCCTGAGGAGCGGATCCTAATCCTGCTCCTTTCTTGTGTTCCTATGCTCCTGTGTACCGATAAATTGACAGACTTGACACAGAGGAAATGCAGCAAAGATTAACAATACTTGTTCTTGGGACAATGAGTTTGCTGTGCGGGGTGAGAGTGAGTAGACTAGGCCTGTGTACTCGAGAGTTTGTGTGTATTGGAGGAGATCTCAGTGAAACACAAGTTCTTGCAGGGCTCAGTGGGCTGGATGCAGGGAGGATGTTTCCCCTGTCTGAGGGGTCTTGAGAACAGGCACCCTCTCAGAATGTGGGCTGCACCATGTAGGACAGAGATAAGGAGACATTACTGCACACAGACCGGGGAACCTTTGGAATTCCCTGGACCGGTGGCTGTGGAGACTCAGTCATTCAGTGCTCTTGGAGCCGAGAGCCATGGTTGTACATTACGGTATCTGGCACTTCAGCCCATCGTGTCCATGGCCACCTTTTCCCATCTATACTAATCGATTTGCCCACATTACATCGGTATCCTTCTACACCTCATGTATTTAAGTGCCTCTAATATAGTGATTGTATCTCACTCCACCACCTCCTCTGTTGCATGTTCCAGATATCACCCACTCTCAGTGTAAAGAAAACTTACAACTCAGATCCACTTTAAAATTCCCTGCTCTCATGATAAACCTGCACTCTCTTGATCTGATATCTCTGAACGCGAATACGATTTTGATAATCTACGCGATATCCTGCTGCAGACTTTGATAACCTTCCCTGCTATCCACAATTTCTGCGTCCTCCACAGACTTAGTAATCACACCTCCTGCATTCACATCCAAGCCATGAACATATAACATAAACAACATAGGTTGCAGCACTGATCTCTGCTGCATTCCACCAGTCACAGACCTCCAAGCAGAAAAATCATCCTTCTACCGCTACCTTCTACCTCCAACCACCAAGCCAATTGTGGATCCATTTCACCAGCTCGCCTTCGATCCCACCTGCCTTCACTTTCTGGACCAGCCTTACATGTGAAACATTATCAAGTCCCTCAGTGAAGTTCATATATTGGTTCACAATGAGATCAGTGTGTTCTTAGTTGTGCACACCCATGCAATCCACCCGTGAATCTCCTCTCTTTCAGCGACCCTACATCCACAAGTCCCCACACATTGTTGTACTTCCGGTGGCGCTGGTGCCAGCAGCCTCCCCGTACAGCCCGGTATCTTTTTGTTTTTTTGTTTATTTAGTTATGTAAAAGTGTGTTTTTTTGTGGGGTTTTTGTGTTTTGATGTGGGGGAAGAAGGCACGGTGCGGGGGATACCGTCCTTCAGCCGCTTCCTGGTGAAGACGCGACTATTATTCGAGTCGCGTCCTCGCCCCCCCCCCCCCCCCCCCCCCCCCCCCCCAGCGGCCTACCTACTGGATTGGCGCGGCCTTTCCTGCCGGGATCGACCAGAGCTCCAGCAGCGGCGGGACAGCGCTGATACATCGCGGGGCTGGCGATGCCTTACCGGGGATCGCCGTCTGGAGCCCGGAGTGCTGGACCTGCGGCACCAACATCCTGGAGCTGCGGTTTGCGGAGCTCCCAACGCGGGCGGCGCTGATGGACAGCGCGGGGTCCTGCGACTCCGCCCGGCTCGGGAGCTGCGGACTCGGGAGCTGCGGACACGGGAGCTGCGGACTCGGGAGCTGCGGGAGGCGGCTGATCAGGAGGTCCGGGCCGCTGAGGAGGAGGATGTTCACCGTCGGGGTTCGGCGCCGGCGTTCCACCAGCCCGGCGTGAGGGCCTGAACATCGGGCCACCCGGGGCGGCGACTGCAGGTGCTAGGAAGACCTCGACCACGAGTGAACATCTGGGAAGAACGGAGGGGAGGCTGGCTGGACTATGGTGCCTTCCTCACCTTGGTGCCACTGTGTTATGTTGTGTCGTGGACTTTCAGTGTTTGTGCTTTTTTTTAAATTCTATTTTATTTTTAATATGTTTTATTATTTATTATTATTTTTTATTTTTATTTTTATGATACTGCCTGTAAGGGAAATTCATTTCGTTGTCTCTAACTGAGACAATGACAATAAATTTGAATACAATACAATACAATACAATACAATACACATTCTGTCCTACACCCGATCATTCAACCTCTGCTTCCTGCCATGGCCCAAGCCTCCCCTCCCTCTCTCTCATCCTCCACTCAAAGTAACAAGGGCAGACCGTCTGGCCCCTCATGTCTCCCCCCATTCACTATGATCATGGCTACTCCACCCCACACCTCTACCTCCTTTTTAACAACCTCAAATTACCATTGGGGGTCATTGTTCATCAGCCAATGAAAGTAAGCATGCAGGTACAGCAGGCAGTGAAGAAAGCGAATGGCATGTTGGCCTTTATAACACGAGGAGTTGAGTATAGGAGCAAAGAGGTCCTTCTGCAGTTATATAGGGCCCTAGTGAGACTGAACTTGGAGTATTGTGTGCAGTTTTGGTCCCCTAATTTCAGGAAGGACATTCTTGCTATTGAGGGAGTGCAGCGTAGGTTCACCAGGTTAATTCCCGGGATGGTGGGACTGTCATATGCTGAGAGAATGGAGTGGCTGGGCTTGTACACTCTGGAGTTTAGAAGGATGAAGGGTGTTATTGAAACATATAAGATTATTAAAGTTTGGACACACTAGAGGCAGGAAACATGTTCCCGATGTTGGGGGAGCCAGAACCATGGGCCAGTTTAAGAATAAGGGTTAAGCTATTTAGAACGGAGATGAGGAAACACTTCTTCTCACGAGGGCGGTGGAGGCAGGTTCTCTGTATGCTTTCAAGAGAGAGCTAGATAGGGCTCTTAAAAATAGCAGAGTCAGGGGATATGGGGAGCAGGCAGGAACGGGGTACTGATTGGGGATGATCAGCCATGGCCACATTAAATGGCGGTGCTGGCTCGAAGGGCCGAATGGCCTACTCCAGCACCTATTGTCTATTGTCACTCGTTCTCCCCGTCCACCCTCCCCGCCTCACGAACCCCCTCTTCATCCCTGGATAAAAATACCGGGAGTGTGACGTCTGTTGTCCATCCGATGTTGTTGTGGGTGAAACCCTGGGCAAGGTTTCAGTTGTCCGCCCGCCTGTGCCCGAGTCTCCCCCCGACCCCCGGGGAATCTCTGATTCTCTGTTCCTCCCCCCAGTCTCCGTCACCCTGGATGTGGAAACAGCGCATGCGTGGCTCGAGGTGTCTGAGGGTCGGAAGAGGGTGAGATGGACCGTGACCCTGAGGAGGCTCCCTGACACCGGGAAGAGGTTTACAAACTGGGGGTGTGTGTTGGGATCGGAAGGATTCACTTCGGGAGACAAATGTCTAAAATCTCCTGATTTTTAATTCTCTGACAATAATCTTAGTGTCTGTAATAAGGTAAAATATCTAGGGCATATTATTACAGAAAAAATGACAGATGATGAGGATATTTATAGGCAACGACGCATACTGTATGTACAGGCGAATATTCTCTTGCGTAAATTTGGTGCGTGTACAGATGTGGTGAAGTTGTCGCTATTTAGAGCATACTGCACACCACTCTACACTGCACACCTGTGGTCGAACTATGGAAAAACAAGTTTGCAGAGACTAAAGGTGGCATATAATGATGCCATGAGAACACTGCTAAGGAAACCTAGATGGTGTAGTGCCAGTAATATGTTTGTAGTTGCAGGAGTCAGTATTTTAGAAGCTGTCCTAAGGAATCACATGTATAAATTCATTTGCATGATAAATGACTCTAAAAATGTGATTATTGTGGCCTTGTCAAACATAAGGTTTAACACTACACGCTAAGAATCCAAACTGTGGAGACACTGGTATCGTTGTCTCGTTGTAGGACATTGAACATTCTTTTAATCTGGATTTTTAACTCGTGTATTGTGTTTTTTTTAAATATAATTTATGATGCTTTTATAAGTGATAGACTAAGATTTTATATGTACTTTATGATATGTTTTAATATGCAATGCATTTTTAATGTAATTTTGCCCCTTGTCTGGACCTCGAGTCCGTAATAAAGTTTAGTATATTATTATTATTACTGGGAGGTGGAGGTGGCAGGGAGTCGGGGCTGGAATCTGGGAGTCGCCGCAGAGTCTGTGGAGAGGAAGAGAGTGGTCCCACTGACCCCGGAGACTGGAGTCTGGAGCATCAGGCGGCTGGGTGACCAGTTTGATGCATTCACCTCCCCTCCATCCCCTCTCCCCGCCCGTCCCATCCCCGGGAGGGTGGGAGTTTATCTCAGTTACGAGTCCGGGACAGTTTCATTTTACGACGCGGAAACCAAGTCCCATCTCCACACCTTCACTGGGAATAAATTCACGGAGAAACTTTATCCTTTCTTCGAGGCTTGGGATGAAAACCAGTGGCTGAGAATCTGCTCCGGTTCCGCTCCGGGTGTGTAAAAGGGTCGGGTCACGGGACCGGCGTCAGGAGCGGGGCTCAGGGGCTGTGGGGCAGAAACCCGGTGGGCAACAGGTCGGCGCTGAACGAACGGCTCCCATTTAATCCCCAAATTCCGCGTCGTGAAACAAACCCCAGTGAGCGCGGAAATAAAACCAGGGGGAATGTAAATGTGGGAAGAGTGAAATAAACAGCAACTGAAATCAGAGCTGTCTGTCTGTCTGTTGATCCGTTCATTTAAACGCGTTAACCGCGTCCGGCAACGGAACAGAAATTACTTTTGTGAAAATATAAAGATTGAAACAATCTCCCTTCCCGCGGGTTCAGCAGCAGCCGCGGGCGGCGGGTCCTGAGCTCCGGGCTCCCCCGGGTCCCAAAGTCCAGCGACGTCGAGTATCGGACCCTCATGATTGCCGAATCTTGTCCCTTGGGGAGGGGGTGGGGGGACGAGTGTCCCTCGAGACGAGCGGTCGGGAGGGAGAGGCCGAGGGTACCCGGCGCGGTGTCTTCCCGCCCAGGGTTGCAGCCGGTGTGGGGTCCGGGAGCGGGGTGACACCGCACCGGGTACCCTCGGCCGCTCCCTCTCCCGCTTTATCGAACGCTTTCGCAAAGTCCAGGATTGCCAAATGTATAGTTTTCCCCTTATCTAATGCTCTTGTCATGTCATCAATAGTGACAATAAGTTGTGTTTGCGTTGAACGTTTTGCTCTGAAGCCATCTTGTGAGTCCACCAGTATCCCATTCTTTTTTAAATGGTCCATGATGTGAGAGTGTATGATGTGTTCCAAGATCTTACATGTAACACTGGTCAGTGAAACTAGTCTGTATTTCGCAGGCGCAGCCTTATTGCCCTTAAATATTGCACAGATGTTTGCTTCCTTCCACTGTTGTGGTAGTGACCCACAATCTATTGAGGACTGGAATAAATCTGTGAGTATGGGAGCTATTCTCGATGCGAGCATCTTTAGAAACCAACTGATCTGTGCCCGCTGCTTTGTTTGGCATTAGGTTCATATCAGATCCGAAAATTGATCACATCTCGGGGAAATAGAAAATGGTTGTGCAAAGTCAAAACATAATTCTCGCAAGTTTGTATAGTTTGGATTTTGGAGAGTTTCATAGCCTGATGGATGTATGGTCGATGCAGTTTTCATACTCCTGTACCTTCTTCCCGATGTTAGCAGCAAGATGAGAGCGTGGCCAGGGTGGTGTGGGTCTCTGATGACGCCGACTGCCTTTATGAGACAGCGCCTCCTGTAAATCCCTCAGATTCCTATTGAATCGTTTCCCCTTCACCTTGAACCTATGTCTTCTGGTCCTCGATTCCCGTCCTCTGGGCAATAGACTCCGTGCGTCTACCTGATCTATTCCTCTCATGCTTTTATACACCTCTATAAGATCAATACACCTCTAGAAGATCAGATGCCCACACAGATTTTGTCGGGGGAGGGAAAGGGGAAAGTGAGGGAGGGGTGGGGTGGGGAAATGACTGGAAATTTGAGCACACATTTCTGTCATCATCTCCCACCCCTCCCCAGTCACCCTGCTCCTTTCCCCTCTTCAACCCGCTCACCTCCCATCTCCAAGACCCCCATTTCCCTGTTATCCACCCCCCCATCACGCCCCATCCCCCCACCCACCCATCTCTCCCTCCCTCCGGCTTTACATTTCACTCCACCTCTTCTCTCCTCATCTGACATCATTTTGTCTCATTTTCACCTCTAGTCATTGTCACTTATTCCACCCACTGATCACCCCCTCACCTGTATCCACCCATCACTTGAGATCGACACAAAATGCTGGTATAACTCAGCGGTCGAGACCCTTCCTTCTCTCCACAGATGCTGTCTGTCCCGCTGAGTTACTCCAGCTTTTTGTGTCTATTGTCGGTTTAAACCAGCATCTGCAGTTCCTTCTTCCACCAATCATTTGACAGGCATCACCCCCCTCCCCCCACCCAACCACCCCCCCCCCCCCACACACACACACACCTCCCTGTTCCAGCTTTCTCTCGCTCCCCCATCAGTCTGAATGGTCGCCTGTCCATTCCCTCCACAGATGCTGCCCGACCCGCTGAGTTCCTCATTTTACTGACAATTGTCCGTTCCCGACTCAGCGGCCAGCAGCAACGCGCGGGCCGAGCGGCCTCTCTCTCTGTCCCTATCAGCAGCCGCAGCTGTCCCGCTGCCTTGCAGTCAGAGGGCCGCATCCTTCACCGTGTCCCGGTCACGTCTACACTATGGGCGCCGGCTCCAGGCTTGTGGGGAAACCTCACCGAATCAAACGGCCCGCTGGGCTGGGGGAGAGAGAGGGAAGCGTCGGTGCAGGCGAGGGGTGGGTGGGGAGTGGGAAGTGTAAGGGAGGAAGGAAGACGGGAAGCCGGAGCCCTGGGAAAGTGAGAGGGGAGAGGGGACGGGGAGAGGGGACGGGGAGAGGTGAGAGGGGCGGGAGAAGCGGGGAGGGGGACGGGGAGGAGGGGCTGGAGAAGCGGGGAGTGGGGACGGGGAGTGGGGCTGGAGAAGCGGGGACGGGGAGAGGGGAGTGGGGCGGGGAGAGAGGACGGGAAAAGCGGGGAGAGGGGACGGGAGAAGCGGGGAGAGGGGACGGGAGAAGCGGGGAGGGGGACGGGGAGAAGCGGGGAGGGGAGAGGGGCGGGAGAAGCGGGGAGAGGGGCGGGAGAAGCGGGGAGAGGGGACGGGGCGGAGCGGATGAGTCAGGGGTGGAGGAGATGTGTCAGTGGGGGAAGGGGAGAGAGAGGGGGATAGGAGGTGAGAAAGAGAGGAGATGGCACAAAGCTGGGTGGCAGTGTGAACTGTGAGGAGGATGCTACGAGGATGAAGGGTGACTTGGACAGGTTGGGGGAGTGGACAGACACATGGCCGAAGCAGTTTAATGTCTAACTGACCCCTCCCTCATGTGAGATTAGTTGGGAGCGGCCAGGACACTGAACACTCAACACTTGCAGCCAAATAACATTCAATACCCGAGACGGCAGCGCGCGCAGTGGAAAACACTTTGAACCAGGAAGTGGAGGACTTAACAGAGAGGGGCGGACTTAACATGGCTGCGAAAGACAGGTTCGAGAGCTTAACCGAGGAGGCAGTTTGTCCCATCTGCCTGGATTTCTTCACCGATCCGGTGTCACTGGAGTGTGGGCACAACTTCTGCCGCCCCTGTATCACACAGAGTTGGGACAGAGAGCAGAGAAACTCCTGCCCGGAATGTATAGAGGAATTTACAGACCGCACCCTCAAGGTTAGTTGGGCCTTGGTTAGACTGTCTGAGAAAGCTCGAACACTGAGCCTGAATCAGACAGAGAAGGAAAGTAAACTTCAGTGCGAGAAACATCAGGAAGAACTGAAGCTGTTTTGTGAAACAGACAAGAAGCTGATCTGTTTGGTTTGTGCAGCTGGGCGGGAACACAAGTCTCACAGCTTCATGCCGGTAGTTGAAGCTGTTGAAATCTACAAGGTAAAAGCAAACCGATTCTGATCACATCATTGTGTCATGTCGTGTTCATTTTCTGACATTTTTATTCTCTGATCTGAATCCCAACCCCAGGGTCCGGTGAAATCTATCTTCGAATCTCTCACAGAAAAGGAATCAGACATCCAGAAAAAGGAGCAGAAACAGAAACGGAGCATTTCTGGAGTTCAGGTTTGTATTGCCGATTTAATGATCTTGTGTGGATTTCATCCCTGTGATGTGTGCAATAATTAGGCACCACTACATAGGAATGTTACAAAATTTTGAGATTTAAAAAATCAAGCCTTTAATTTATTCCATCTGATAAAGCATAAAAAGAACTTTCATTTGACACCTAATTCACTTTCATAGCTTCAGTATTAAAAAAAGTTATGGTCATTTTCATACTCGAAAATTAGCATTTTTGTGTTATTGCTTTTCCATTGACTTAACACAAAAGCTGGACAGTCAGTTAACATAAAAGCCCATAACTTTCATAAAAATTAAGATAACTGAATGAAATTTTCAGTTATTATCGATTGAAGTATTTGAAACAAATAATACATCTTACTTGGATGGCCTGATATTAAAATATATAATTACCTAATTAAGTAGCTAAATACAAAATTAACCGTAGTGACGGAAATAGTAATAAACACCCAGACTGCCTTGAAAATTCAAAAATGTGATTATTCTCAAGATCAGAACTATAATATTATTGTAACGTTAAAACAAATAGTCAATACCCCCCCCCCCAAATAATTCATATTTATCAGTCATCAAATCTATTAAATTCATCTAAATTCAATTACTAGATCTAAACATCTATCTAAAAATAATTGTTTAAATAGCCAAAGTATCCAAATAACAAACTGATCCCATTCACACAAGAATTCACAATATAACATGATTTTAAAATCTCACTTTGTCATGAAATTCTATGCCAAACGGAAGGAATTGAATGTTTAATTCCCATAAATTTTCCTATGTTGGATATAGCACTGCAGCAGACAAGGGGCGTTTTGCACAAACATTTGTTCCAAATCCAGAAACATCCACTCTCAAGATAATCAAAATCATAATTTTTTGCTCAATTATGACTTAAGAACATCTACATTTTCTATATTTAGTGTTATTGTCTATCCACGATTAATATTTTCATACTAAATATCTCACTAAAACGTTACTGTGGAAGTTTTCAGTTATTTAGTATGAAAATATTGATCACGGATAGATTATAACACTAAATATAGATGATTTAGACATGAATGTTATGACATGATTGTGAAAAAAAATAATGAATTTGATTATCTTGAGAGTAGCAGTTTCTGGATTGTGACCGATTGGCATGTGGTCGCTGCCGTGATTTAAGCCCCGATTGGCAGGCAAGGCACCGCCAATATCGCATCGGGGCCTAAATGAAAATCAGATATTTCGCATCATCTGATTACAATGAAACCACACCAAAAAGCAAGATAAGATGGGAAATAGACGACATACCTTTTGTTTTGTCCCACACTTGCGATCCGTGATGTTGAAGGTGTTGAAGGCATTAGAAGTCACGTTTAACTTCAATCCAATGATGCATTCGCCCAGCAACCTTTTTTTTAAAAAAAGGGAGCGGGATTGCAGATCGATTTTTCTTCATCAGCTTGAAGTCCAAGCAAATTCCTCTCCGATAACCAATACAAACCTGGATTATCATCCCGCTACTGATGGTAGGGTTTTGTAACAACACTACACTATAGAGCTCAGTGGTCGAGGACCAGAACACTTGGGAGAGGTTGAGCAGCCAAGGACTTTACTCTGTGGAGAGCAGCAGTCTGAAGAATGGTCTGTGGCAGGTGTATAATATCATGAAACGGAATGATACGTTGGATGGTCAGTCTTTTACCCTTAGTAGGGGGGTCGAGAATGTGAGGGTATAGGT
Source organism: Amblyraja radiata (assembly GCF_010909765.2). Taxonomy (NCBI): domain Eukaryota; kingdom Metazoa; phylum Chordata; class Chondrichthyes; order Rajiformes; family Rajidae; genus Amblyraja; species Amblyraja radiata. Next base: position 3,089,734 of record NC_045985.1, on the reverse strand, counting down.
TTTAGATGAGAGGGAAAAGATTTAAAACGAACATGAAGGACAACTTTGGTAGTGGGTACATGGAACGAGCTGCCAGATGAGGTAGTTGAGTCAGAAACCGTAACAACATTTAAAAGATATTCAAAGAAACTCGTGGAGAGAAAAGTTTTAGAACTATCTGGGCCAAATACGGGCAAGTGGAAATAACGCAGATGGGACTTCTTGGTGGGTATCTAACACCCCTTGCTGTATGACTCTATGAAATCTGTCATTCTAAGTGGTGCTGCTGTCTGCTAGTTCTGGTGACCTGGTTCTGTCCACTGAGGGTTAATGGACACATGAAATGGAATAAGTTGCAGAGAATTGTACCGGGGAAATGGGAATGATGTGAGTGTACGTTACATTCACCAAATATTTCAGAATTATTAACACGAGCTCTTTAATTGCCACGGTGATGAAAGGAGCGGATTAAATACAAGTAAATTGAATTAATGTAGATACGTACAGAGCCCAGCATGGACATGTTGGGCCGAAAGGCATATTTCTGCACTCCAGAATTCGACATTGATTAGCCAAATGTCCCCTTCCATGTCATAAGGAAACACAGCAGAGTGACATAATATATTGATTCTCATCTTTCATCTGACAGGAAGAGTCACACAATCTTCAGTCACATGTCACATCCCAGTTTGCTGAACTGCACCAGATTCTCACTGTGAAAGAGCAGCGCTTACTCGGAGATATCCGGGAAGAAGAGGCGAAGATTGTAAAAACTGGAGAAAAATCTTCAAGAAATTCAAGAAAATTTAAATTCCATTCAGGAGGAACTCTCAAAGTTACAGGAACAGATAGACCACAAGGATGGCATGATATTTCTGAAGGTGAGGGGGTTACGCTACAGTTTGGTGAAGTGACAGTGCACAGTCACAAAGTGGTGGGTTAAGTTTCGGAAATAAATGCATCATTTACCAGTAATTCAGAATGGTGTCAAAGTTCCATCTGTTCCATCTACTCACATATCGAACACCAATTCCCCGAATTCCAGGAATCCTCATGTATTTGTCCCACTTCAACTTACATTTATCTGCAATATTGTCTTCAGGCCGTCCGCTGAGTTCCACATTCTCTTTACTGCTGCACTTGTGGAATTTATTAAAGGCCATCATACATTTCAGGTTTTAATTTTCTTCTCCCCACAGGTAGTGATAATATTTCCAACCCCCACCCATTTAAATCCACCGCTGATCCTAAAATATTCCATCCTATAATCTCTGACATCTTCTCCAGATAAAACCCCACGACCTGCCCGGTCTTACTCGTAAGTTGCATACTCGCAGTTATTTTCATCAACATTCCTAATGCTTTCCCCCATGTTCGATGTCTCTACGACAATATCCACTTTTGTCTGTGTGACAGCGGCAAAGAGTTGGGAAATGGGAATTATCAGAGGGTTTTTCTGTAGCAATTTGGTGAAATACCCGCCGTCGGGATCATGACGATCCATCTCAGTCTATTGAGATTTGTGTTTTATTTATTTCAGGAGGAAGCTGGTCACAAGAGCAGGTAGGACATGCTTTTGACTGAAAGAATGTTTGTTTTTATAGTACAGCTCAAAAAAACAGCTCATGCTCAGTTACTAACCAGCTGTTAAATATTTGCAGGGTTAGTGACGAAACCAAAACAATGTTGGTGGTAGATGGTGCGTTGCCCATTGAAAAGTTTGATCGCACCTTTTTCTACAACATGGCATTGAGAGAAACATCTGATATCATCAACCGAGGTAAAACTAATATATTTTCCATTGTTCTTTTTAAGACATCTTTCTGCAATACTTATATGTGATTAATGTTAAAGATTAACTCGCTAGAATTTAGAAGTTTGAGGGGGGATCTTATCGAAACATAAAATTCTTAAAGGGTTGGACAGGCTAGATGCAGGAAGATTGTTCCCGATGTTGGGGAAGTCCAGAACAAGGGGTCACAGTTTAAGGATAATGGGGGAATCTTTTAGGACCAAGATGAGGAAAACATTTTTCACACAGAGAGTGGTGAATCTCTGGAATTCTTTGCCACAGAAGGTAGTTGATGCCAGTTCATTGGCTATATTTAAGAGGGAGTTCGATGTGGCCCTTGTGGCTAAGGGGATCAGGGGGTATGGAGAGAAGGCAGGTACAAGATACTGAGTTGGATGATCAGCCATGATCATATTGAATGGCAGTGCAGGCTCGAAGGGCCGAATGGCCTACTCCTGCACCTATTTTCTATGTTTTTAATGAACTCTGGGGGAAGCACCACAGAGACAGAGCGAAGTTTGTTTGCACTTGAACAAATCCTTGTTCCTGGGTGGGAGACTAAAATGCTGGAGAAACTCAGCCGGTGAGGATGAAGAAGGGTCTCAACCCGAAACGTCGCCTATTGCTTCGCTCCATAGATGCTGCCTCACCCGCTGAGTTTCTCCAGCATTTTTGTCTACCTTCGATTTTCAGCATCTGCAGTTCCTTCTTAAACACTTGTTCCTGGGAGAATGAGTTTGCTGTGCTGGGTGAAATTGCATAGACTAGGCATGTGTACTCGAGAATTCAGGTGTGTTAGAGGAGATCTCAGGGAAACACAAAGTCCTTACAGGGCTCCATAGGCTGGATGCAGGGAGGTTGTTTCCCCTGCACTGATGGCTGTGGATAATCAGTCATTCAGTGCTCTTGGAGCCAGAGAGCCATGGTTGTACATTATAGAGTCAGGCCCTTCGGCCCATCACATGCTTGTCCACCTTTTTTCCCAGCCGCACAAATCCCATTTGCCCACATTAGAACCGTATTATTCCACACGTCGTTTGCTAATGCCTCTTAGATGTAATGATTCCATTCCACTCCTATTCAGTGTGATCACGGCAACTCCGCCCCATATCACCACATCATCTTTAACCACCTCTAATCACCACTCGCTTCCGTCTCCTCATCTTCCAATCTGTCCCGCCCTCGTCGTCTACTGGCAAGATATTTGAATACCCGCCATATTTCTCCATCCCCACTCGCAATCTCTCGTTCATCCTCACTTTCTGCATTCGTTTTCCCCGTCCGCACACACAGCCCCCTCCCGTTCCCGATAACCCGTGGAATTCCCCCTCTCCTGCCCGGTTGACAAACTCCCGGAAAGATGTCTGTTATCCATCCGATGTTGTTGTGGATTAATCCCCGGACAAGGTTTCAGTTGTCCGCCCGCCTGTGCCCGAGTCTCCCCCCGACCCCCGGGGACTCTCTGATTCTCTGCTTCTCCCCCCAGTCTCCGTCACCCTGGATGTGGAAACAGCGCATGCGCTGCTCGAGGTGTCTGAGGATCGGAAGAGGGTGAGATGGACCGGGACCGAGAGGAGTCTCCCTGACACCGGGAAGAGGTTTACAGTCTGGCGGTGTGTGCTGGGATCGGAGGGATTCACATCGGGGAGACATTACTGGGAGGTGGAGGTGGCGGGGAGTCGGAGCTGGAGTCTGGGAGTCGCCGCAGAGTCTGTGGAGAGGAAGAGAGATGACGACCTGACCCCGGAGACTGGAGTCTGGAGGATCAGTCGGTGGGGTGACGGGTTTGTTGCAGATACCGACCCTCGATCCCCTCTCCCCGCCCGTCCCATCCCCGGGAGGGTGGGAGTTTATCTCAGTTACGAGTCCGGGACAGTTTCATTTTACGACGCGGACACCAAGTCCCATCTCCACACCTTCACTGGGAATAAATTCACGGAGAAACTTTATCCTTTCTTCTGGACTGACGATGGACAGTGGCTGAGAATCTGCTCCGGTTCCGCTCCGGGTGTGTAAAATGGTCGGGTCCCTGGACCGGCGTCAGGAGCGGGGCTCAGGGGCTGTGGGGCAGAAACCCGGTGGACAACAGGTCGGCGCTGAACGAACGGCTCCCATTTAATCCCCAAATCCCGCGTCGTGAAACAAACCCCAGTGAGCGCGGAAATAAAACCAGAGGGAATGTAAATGTGGGAAGAGTGAAATAAACAGCAATTGAAATCAGAGCTGTCTGTCTGTCTGTCGATCCGTTCATTTTAACGCGTTAACCGCGTCCGGCAACGGAACAGAAATTCCTATTGTGAAAATATAAAGATTGAAACAATCTCCCTTCCCGCGGGTTCAGCTGCGCCGGGTACCCACGGCCTCTCCCTCTCCCTCTCCCCCCCCCCCCTCCTCCTCCTCTCTCTCCCCTCTTGCTCCTCCTCCTCCCCCTCCTCCTCCTCCTCCTCCCCCCCTCCTCCTCCCCCCCCTCCTCCTCCTCCCCCCCCTCCTCCTCCCCCCCCTCCCCAATCCAGGACGCTCAGCCCCTCTCCTCCCCCCCTTGTACAACATGGCTAGTCTGTTCCTTGCCCTTCTTGTTTCCAGCGTTTCCCACTCCAGGTCGGCCAGCACCTGGGTGTCACTGCTGCCTCTACTGTAGTTCCCGATGCAAGAACGTGCTGCTTTCCTCTGTACCCCTTCTAGTTTGTTGATATGACCAGTTTTGTGTGGGTCCCAGGTGCATGAAGCATATTCCAGTAAGGGTCTAACCAATGTTGTATATGCTGTGGTTTTTACTTCTATTGGGCAGAACCAGAGGTTTCGTCTAAGGAATCCTAGTGTCCGGTTGGCTTTAGTGGCCGTGTTGTCCACGTGTTCCCTCCACGAAAGCTTGTTATCAAGATGAACTCCAAGGTATGGTTGTGAACTTGTACAATGAAGTATTTGTCGACTGAAGATGTAGTCTCAAGTAGGTGGTTTCTTCCTGTCTGAAATGACCATAATTGAGCATTTGGTTGGATTGAAAATCATCTTCCATGTGTGTTGCCATAATTCCAAGGACTTAAGGTGTTCATGTAAGGAGTTGATATCCTCTACATCAGTGACAAGTGTATATACAAGACAATCATCTGTGAAGAGTCTTGTTTTACAATGTATATGTTCAGGTAGATCATTAATGTACATCAGGAACAACAGTGGCCCGCGGACCGTGCCTTGCGGTAGTCCTGACAGTACTTGTTCTTCTAAAGAAATGTTTCCTTCACAGGCCCCCCTCTGTGTCCGGTTTGTGAGGAAGTCCCTAATCCTATTATGTCGACTATTTCTGATGGCATAGTAATCCAGTTTTGCTAGGAGCTTTTCATGAGGAACTTTATCGAACTCTTTCGAAAAGTCCAGGATTGCCAAATGTATAGATTTCCCCTTATCTAATGCTCTTGTGATGTCATCAATAGTGACAATAAGTTGTGTTTGCATTGAACGTTTTGCTCTGAAGCCATGTTGTGAGTCCACCAATATCCCATTCTTTTTTAAATGGTCCATGATGTGAGAGTGTATGATGCGTTCCATGATCTTACATGTAACACTGGTCAGTGAAACTGGTCTGTAATTCTCAGGCGCAGTCTTATTGCCCTTAAATATTGCACAGATGTTTGCTTCCTTCCACTGTTGTGGTAGTGTCCCACAATCTATTGAGGACTGGAATAAATCAGTGAGTATGGGAGCTATTTTCGATGCGAACATCTTTAGAAACCAACTGATCTGGGCCCGCTGCTTTGTTTGGCACTATGTTCTGTAGTTGTGTTAGTACTCCTGCTTCATGGATCACTAGTTCAGGGATATCCTGTATGTTACTGGTTCCCATCGATGGAATGTATGATGTGTTTTCCCTCGTAAATACACTGGTGAATTGAGCATGAAGCGCTTCGGCCTTCCCTTTCCCGTCACTTACAACTGTGTTGTTCACCATGAGGTCCGCAACTCCCTTCTCTCCGTTACCCAAACGTTTCATATAAGACCACAATTGCTTGACGTTTTCTTTCATTGCTGTGGTAAGGTTGATTGACACAAAGTCTTGATCAGCTTTATTCAGAGCTTTCCTTAATTCCCTCCGGCAATTCACAAAGGAATCCCAATCTTCTCTGTCTTGTGTCCTCTTTGCTTCATAGTTTGTATGCCCTGTTTCTTACATCTGAGTCTGTGGTGATTGTCTGGTGAACCAGGGGAGGGTATTTGGTTTGGCTGCTGTTTTTTTGGAATATGTCTCTCCATTATCTGCCTTATTTCGGTTTCAACCGTGTCCCACTTCTCCTGAATAGAAGCATTCCCCATTGGGAGATAATGGTCCCGTAAAGCATCCAGGTCTGCATTGATCAGTTGTTTAAGAAGGAACTGCAGATGCTTCTTGGAGAAACTCAGCGGGTGAGGCTGCATCTATGGAGCGAAGGAAATAGGCAACGTTTCGGGCAGAAACCTGTCCTCCTTCGCTCCATAGATGCTGCCTCACCCACTGAGTTTCTCCAGCATTTTTGTCTACCTGCATTGATCAGTTCCTCAAGAAGGAACTGCAGATGCTGGAAGTCCCCCCCCCCCCCCACACACCCCCCCCACACACCCCCTATCAGTCTAAAGAAGGGTTTCGGCCCGAAACGTCACCTATTTCCTTCGCTCCATAGATGCTGCTGCACCCACTGAGTTTCTCCAGCATTTTTGTCTACCTGCATTGATCAGTTCCTCGTTTGCTTTCCTTCTAGGTTGTCGTTTCCACTATATGGGGGGCACCGTAATATTTTATGTGTTCAGGGCCGAGAGGCCTTAACCCGGCCCTGGCAGTTCATTAATTAAACCCTCCCCCCCCCCCCCCCCCCCCCCTCCCGGGGGAATAAAGCGAAGCGGGGACGCAACGCTGTGGGCGCTAGCAACGTAGTGCGGACCCAATAGGGCGGACCGTGTACAGGAAACTACAGGGCGGACCGTGTAGAGAACCAAGATCGATGGGGGCAGCGTATCTCCCCCAGGTCCGCGCTCGAGCTCCACTCTGCCGGGTCCGCGTTTGAGCTCCACTCTGCCGGGTCCGCGCTAGGGAGGAAAGGACAGCGAACTTCTTCACCCAGAGAGTTGTGAATGTGGAATTCTCTGCCACACAAGGCAGTGGAGGCCAATTCACTGGATGCTTTCAAGAAAGAATTAGATAGAGTTAAAGATAGCGGAGTCGGGGGATATGGGAAGAAGGCAGGAACGGGGTACTGATTGGGGATGATCAGCCATGATCACATTGAATTACGGTGCTGCCTCGAAGGGCCGAATGGCCTCCTCCTGCAGCTATGTTTCTATGTCTCCTTGCCCGTCCACCTTTGTTCCCCGTCGTTTTATTTTATATTATATAATTACTTTTATTCAAAAAATAAAATTAAACATACAGAGTATTAACACAAACAAAGTCTGCCTATGTACAAACAAATGATCAACAAATTAATTTAACGCCAACTTTATCAACAGTACACTCAACCTCCCGCGGTGACCAGCGTTAACGTAGGCCTCCATGGTCCCCGTGGACACAGCGTGTGTGTTCTCTCTCCAGGGACACGCAGGCACGGACGTGGGCCCAGACAAGGGGCAGGCAGCCGACCCGCGAATGACCATCTTGACCCGGCCCAGGAGCAGACGGACAGGGAGATCCCCTCCCTCCCTCCTCCCCCCTCTGTACCGGATGCCCAAATATCAGGAGTGTGGGGCTAAAATGTAGCCAATACTTGAGGAGCAGCCCCTTCACATAGTCGAACAGGGGCTGCAACCTGTCACAATGCACGTAGACGTGGAACACGGTCTCTTCCTCGCCACATAAGTGGGAGCCTCCCACAGCCGACCTCGAGGGTGCGGTGGGCCAGACCTCCCGTTCCCTCACCTCCCCTCCTGGTCCCCCATCCTGTTTTTGTTCAGTTTACAAATTGAACACACACGCAGTTGTCGGAATCTCATTGGCACTTTTATTGTCACAGGTGTGAAATGCTACACACTGAAATTATATTTTTGATTACAAACAGTCCAGCAGAGTATTACCGTACCCCAGGTCAGCAAGTGTACATAAACAGTCTACTGATCCTGTAAACAAGAGGGGCCATTGTACAAAATCCACACTCTAGTCATAGAGTGATAGATACAGTGTGGAAACAGGCCCTTTGGCCCAACTTGCCCACACCGGCCAACTATGTCCCATCTACACTAGTCCCACCTGCCTGCATTTGGTCCATATCCCTCTAAACCTGTCCTATCCACATACCTGTCCAAATGTTTCCTAAACGTTGCAATAGTATCGGCCTCATCTACCTCCTCTGGCAACTCGTTCCATACACCCACCACCCTTTGCATGAAGACGTTACCCGCTCCGATTCCTATTAAATCTTTCCCCCCTCACCTTAAACCTATTAGACCATAGACAATAGGTGCAGGAGCAGGCCATTCGGCCCTTACAGCCAGCACCGTCATTCACTATGATCATCCACAATCAGTACCCCGTTCCTGCCTTCTCCCCATGTCCCCTGACTCCACTAACTTTAAGAGCCCTATCTAGCTCTCTCTTGATTCCACAGATACACAGCTCTCAGTGTGAAAAAAGGGTTTCCTCATCTCTGTTCTAAATGGCCTATCCCTTATTCTTAAACCGTGGCCCCCTGGTTCTGGACTCCCCCAACATCGGGAACATGTTTCCTGCCTCCAGCGTGTCCAAACCCTTAATAATCATTTATGTTTCAATAAGATACCCTCTCATCCTTCTAAACTCCCAGCTACAATCCCAGCCGCTCCATTCTCTCAGCATATGACAGTCCCGCCATCCCGGGAATTAACCGTGTAAACCTACGCTGCACTCCCTCAATATTAAGAATGTCCTTCCTCAAATTTGGAGACCAAAACTGCACACAATACTCCAGGTGTAGTCTCACTAGGTCCCGGTACAACTGCAGAAGGACCTCTTTGCTCCTATCCTCAACTCCTCTGGTTGTGAAGGCCAACATGCCATTCGCTTTCTTCACTGCCTGCTGTACCTGCATGCTTACTTTCAGGAGGCTAGTCTTATGAGCCGAGCCTGTCCAGGATATTTGCAGTCCTAACTGGTGCCCAGGTTTCATTGATCCCACCCAGTCTTCCCACCCAGATCCTCCGTTTACTCCCACTCCAAAGACGTGCAGGTTTGCAGGTTAATTAGGAACAGTCAACGTGGATTTGTGCCTGGAAGGACATGATTGACTAATCTTGTTGAATTTTTTGAAGAGATTACTAGGGAAATTGATGAGGGTAAAGCGGTGGATGTTGTATATATGGACTTCAGTAAGGCCTTTGAAAAGGTTCCACATGGAAGGTTGGTTAAGAAGGTTCAATTGTTGGGTATTAATGGTGGAGTAGTAAGATGGATTCAACAGTGGCTGAATGGGAGATGCCAGAGAGTAATGGTGGATAACTGTTTGTCAGGTTGGAGGCCGGTGACTAGTGGAGTGCCACAGGGATCTGTGTTGGGTCCACTGTTGTTTGTCATATCCATCAATGATCTGGATGATGGTGTGGTAAATTGGATTAGTAAGTATGCAGATGATACTAAGATAGGTGGTGTTGTGGATAATGAAGTAGATTTCCAAAGTCTACAGAGATATTTAGGCCATTTGGAAGAGTGGACTGAAAGATGGCAGATGGAGTTTAATGTTGATAAGTGTGAGGTGCTACATCTTGGCAGGACAAATCAAAATAGGACGTACATGGTAAATGGTAGCGAATTGAGGAATGCAGTTGAACAGAGGGATCTGGGAATAACTGTGCATAGTTCCCTGAAGGTGGAATCTCATGTAGATATGGTGGTAAAGAAAGCTTTTGGTGTGCTGGCTTTTATAAATCTGAGCATTGAGTATAGAAGTTGGGATGTAATGTTAAAATTGTACAAGGCATTAGTGAGGCCATTTCTGGAGTATGGTGTACAATTTTGGTTGCCAAATTATAGGAAAGATGTCAACAAAATAAAGAGAGTACAGAGGAGATTTATTAGAATGTTGCCTGGGTTTCAGCAACTAAGTTACAGAGAAAGGTTGAACAAGTTAGGTCTTTATTCTTTGGAGCGCAGAAGGTTAAAGGGGGACTTGATAGAGGTCTTTAAAATGATGAGAGGGATGGACAGAGTTGACGTGGATTAGCTTTTTCCTTTGAGAGTAGGGAAGATTCAAACACGAGGACATGATTTGAGAATTAAGGGACAAAAGTTGAGGGGGAACTTCTTTACTCAGAGAGTGGTAGCTGTGTGGAACGAGCTTCCAGTGGAAGTGGTGGAGGCAGGTTCGATTTTATCATTTAAAAATAAATTGGATAGGTATATGGATGGGAAAGGAATGGAGGGTTATGGTCTGAGTACAGGTAGATGGGACAAGGGGAAAATAAGTGTTCGGCGCGGACTAGAAGGGCCAAGATGGCCTGTTTCCGTGCTGTAATTGTTATATGGTTAATTGGCTAGGTAAATGTAAAAATTGTCCCTAGTGTGTGTAGGAAAGTGTTAGTGTGCGGGGATCGCTGGTCGGCGCGGACCCGGTGGGCCGAAGGGCCTGTTTCCACGCTGTATCTCTTAACTAAGCTGAACAAAACAACACAGATTACAATCAAGCCGTCCACAATGTACAGATACAGGATAAAAGGAATAACATTTATTAGTGCAAGATAAAGTCTAGTTAAGTGCAATTAAAGATGGACCCAGGTCTCTAAAGAAGTAGATGGGAGGTCAGGACCGCTCTCTAGTTGGTGAGAGGATGGTTCAGTTGCCTGATAACAGCCGGGAAGAAACTGTCCCTGAATCTGGAGGTGTGCGTTTTCACACTTCTGTACCTCTTGCCTGATGGGAGAGGGGAGAAGAGGGAGTGAACGGGGGTGAGATTGGTCCTTGATGATGCTGCTGGCCTTGCCGAGGCAGCGTGAGGTGTAGATGGAGTCGATGGAAGGGAGGTTGGTTCGTGTGCGTGACGGTCTGGGCTGCCACAACTCAGCAATTTCTTGCGATCGTGGACAGAGCTGTTCCCAAAACCGTGCTGTGATGAATCCCGGATAAAATGCTTTCCACGGGGCATGCGTAGAAGTTGGGGAGAGTTGTTGGGGACATGCTGAACCTCCTAAGCCTTCTAATGCTGGAGAAACTCAGCGAGCGAGGCAGCATCTATGGAGCGAAGGAAATAGGCAACGTTTCGGGTCAAAACCCTTCTTCAGGAAGTAGAGGCGTTGGTTTGCTTCCTTGGTCGTTGCTTCGATGTGGCTGGTCTGGGACAAGTTGCTGGTGATATTAACTTGTAAGAGGACACTCGATGCCAGGGCAACTAGGACTCATGCAGCCTAGACATGGACAACTGGACAATGAACTCGGACTCATGCAACATGGACAACTGGACAATGAACTCGGACTCATGCAACATGGACAACTGGACAAATCGTCAGTGCGTTTCCTGAAGCAGATACGTTGAAGAAGGGGAGGAGCCCCCCCTTGAACGTCCAATCGCTGAAGGAGTGGAGGTGAGAGCCAGTGCTGTCATCACAGAACAGGACCTTTCCCTCGCCGTAGTCAAGGTATACGCCGATCATCTGGATCTTCTCCTGGGTGGCTGGGTGGATGGAGATCCGCTTGGAATTGGCGTAGTTGACCCTGAACACCTTCTGGTGGCACCCGATGGACCAGACCCCTCCCTCGGGTCTCAGCGTGGTCCTGGCCCTCTTCTCCGCATCGTTGGAGGCAACTCCCTGGTCCCATTCAGAGTTGCTGCCCACCTCCACCACCCAGTAGCACCGGCCAGAGGTGATCCCTTCCTCATCTCTAAGAGGTGGCTTCCCCATCACTGAGAGGACGGGCTCCGAAACCCCTCTGTCTACAGAAGTGATCGTCCGCCCCTTAACACAGCGCACCGTGACCCGGTCAGGTGATACCTGGAGCATCGGGTGGGCAGTGTTGGGGTCCAGGGTCACAGCAACTGAAAGAGTCAACAGAGGTGGCGTTCAGGTTAAGGACATAGAAACAGAGACAGTAGGTGCAGGAGGAGGCTGGGACTATCACAACATTTCCAAGTCATTAGACAGGTACATGATTAGGACAAGTTTAGATGGATCTGGACCAAACATGGGCAGGTCCTACTTAGTGTAGGTGGGGCATGTGGGCAGGTGGGACTAGTGTAGAGGGAGTGCAGCGTAGGTTCACCAGGTTAATTCCCGGGATGGCGGGACTGTCATATGCTGATAGAATGGAGCGGCTGGGCTTGTATACTCTGGAGTTTAGAAGGATGAGAGGGTATCTTATTGAAACATACAAGATTATTAAAGGTTTGGACATATGAGAGGCAGGAAACATATTCCCGATGTTGGGGGAGTTCAGAACCAGGGGCCACACAGTTTAAGAATAAGGGGTTGGCCATTTAGAACGGAGACTGGGAAACACTTTTTCACCCAGAGAGTTGTGAGTCTGTGGAATTCTCTGCCTCAGAGGGTGGTGGAGGCCGGTTTTCTGGTTACTTTCAAGAGAGAGCTAGATAGGGCTCTTAAAGATAGCGGAGTCAGGGGATATGGGGAGAAGGCAGGAACGGGGTACTGATTGGGGATTGAATGGCGGTGCTGGTTCGAAGGGCTGAATGGCCTACTCCTGCACCTATTGTCTATTGACATGTGGGTCAGTGTGGGCAGGTAGTACTTAGTGGAGGTGGGGCATGTGGATCAGTGTGGGCAGGTGGGACTAGCGTAGAATGGACATGTGGGTCAGCATGGGCAAGTTGGACCGAAGGGCCTGTTTCTGTTCTGTCTGACTCTATGAAAGTCACTAAAACAGTTCAGCAGAAACTCGGTGAGCAGAAGATCTTACCAGCCGCGTTTCTGATTCTGTCCATGCATGAAAATGCAAGGAAGAAGGGTTCATGTTAATGAATTCAATCTGATTACAGTCTGTAAACACCTGTAGGCAGGTATGCCGTGTCTTTGACCATGAGGTCTAACAGCACGAATCCTGAAACTTACCAGCTGTGGGGAGAATCCGAATCCTTCCTGAAACACAAGAGACTAATTATTAGAGGGATGTCACAAAAAGCTGGAGTAACTCAGCGGGTCAGGCAGCATCTGTGGAGAACATGGATAGGTGACGTTTCACAGAGTGCTGGAGTAACTCAGCGGATCAGCCCTTGATGGTAAGTCCGCAGTGGGAGCGATCCCAGGCAAGGGACCGCTCCGATGTTAAGTCCGCGCCCCGCGGTGGGGCTCACGACAGCCCGAGGAGGCTTCCTGCTCCAGCGACGGTAGGCCGCAGAGCTCGGAGAATGTGATCCGAAAATTGATCATATCTCGGGGAAATAGAAAATGGTTGTGTAAAGTCAAAACATAATTCCCCCAAGTTTGTATAGTTTGGAGTCTATTTGGAGTTTGGAGAGTTTCATAGCCTGATCGATGTATGGTCGATGCAGTTTTCAGGCTCCTGTACCTTCTTCCCGATGTTAGCAGCGAGATGAGAGCGTGGCCAGGGTGGTGTGGGTCTCTGATGATGCCGGCTGCCTTTATGAGACAGCGCCTCCTGTAGATCCCTCAGATTCCCATTGAATCTTTCCCCTTCACCTTGAACCTATGTCCTCTGGTCCTCCATTCCCCAACTCTGGGCAAGAGACTCTGTGCGTCTACCTGATCTATTCCTCTCATGCTTTTATACACCTTTATAAGATCAATACACCTCTAGAAGATCAGATGCCCACACAGATTTTGTCGGGGGAGGGAAAGGGGAAAGTGAGGGAGGGGTGGGGTGGGGAGATGACTGGAAATTTGAGCACACATTTCTGTCATCATCTCCCACCCGTCCCCAGTCACCCTGCTCCTATCCCCTCTTCAACCCGCTCACCTCCCATCTCCAAGACCCACATTTCCCTGTTATCCAACCTCCCCCCCCCCCCCCCATCATGCCCCATCCCCCACCCATCTCTCCCTCCCTCCGGCTTTACATTTCACTCCTCCTCTTCTCACCTCATCTGACATCATTTTGTCTCATTTTCACCTCTAGTCATTGTCACTTATGCCACCCACTGATCACCCCCTCACCTGTATCCACCCATCACTTAAGATCGACACAAAATGCTGGTGTAACTCAGCGGTCGAGACCCTTCTTCGACCCGTTCCTTCTCTCCACAGATGCTGCCTGTCCCGCTGAGTTACTCCAGCTTTTTGTGTCTATCTTCGGTTTAAACCAGCATCTGCAGTTCCTTCTTCCACCAATCACTTGACATGCTTCACCTCCCCCCACCCCCACCCCCACCCCCACCCCACACACACACACCTCCCTGTTACAGCTTTCTCTCACTCCCCCATCAGTCTGAAGGGTCGCCTGTCCATTACCTCCACAGATGCTGCCCGACCCGCTGAGTTCCTCATTTTACTGACAATTGTCCATTCCCGACTTAGCGGACAGCAGCAACGCGCGGGCCGAGCGGCCTCTCTCTCTGTCCCTGTCAGCAGCCGCAGCTGTCCCGCTGCCTTGCAGTCAGAGGGCCGCATCCTTCACCGTGTCCCGGTCACGTCTACACTACGGGCGCCGGCTCCAGGCTTGTGGGGAAACCTCACTGAATCAAACGGCCCGCTGGGCTGGGGCAGAGAGAGGGAAGCGTCGGTGCAGGCGAGGGGTGGGTGGGGAGTGGGAAGTGTAAGGGAGGAAGGAAGACGGGAAGACGGAGCCCTGGGAAAGTGAGAGGGGACGGGGAGAGGGGACGGGGAGTGGGGACGGGGAGAGGGGACGGGGAGAGGGGACGGGGAGAGGGGGCGGGGAGAGGGGACGGTGAGAGGGGCTGGTGAAGCGGGGAGAGAGGACGGGGAGTGGGACGGGGAGTGAGGACGGGGAGAGGGGGCGGGGAGAGGGGACGGTGAGAAGGGCTTGAGAAGCGAGGAGAGGGGACGGGGAGAGGGGACTGGGAGAGGGGGCGGGGAGAGGGGGCTGGAGAAGCAGGGAGAGGGGACGGGGAGAGGGGCTTGAGAAGCGGGGAGAGGGGACGGGGAGAGGGGACGGGGAGAGGGGACGGGGAGTGGGGACGGGGAGTGGGGACGGGGAGAGGGGACGGGGAGAGGGGACGGGGAGAGGGGACGGGGAGAGGGGGCTGGAGAAGCGGGGAGAGGGGACGGGGAGAGGGGACTGGGAGAGGGGCTTGAGAAGCGGGGAGAGGGGCGGGGAGAGGGGACGGGAGAAGCGGGGAGAGGGGCGGGTAGAGGGGACGGGAGAGTGGACGGGAGAAGCTGGGAGGGGGCGGGGAGAGGGGCTGGGAGTGGGAGAGGGGCGGGGAGAGGGGCTGGGAGTGGGGCGGGGAGTGGGGCTGGGAGTGGGGCGGGAGAAGCGGGGAGAGAGGGGACGGGAGAAGCGGGGAGAGGGGACGGGGAGCAGGGCCGGCCTTAGGGGGTGCGGGGCCCAAATGGGAACAATTTTGGTGGGCCCCAGGTTCCCAGCCAAGGTGTGTCAGCCCAGTTATTTAGTATATATTATGAAATTGTACACTAGGTGCTATGGATTCTACACTGTGTGAATCTCTCCTGCTCCAACCCGTTTGCCTGTCAGTAGCTCCGCTGGATTCCAAACTTTACCGTAGCTGCTAATTATGTTATTGGACACAATGCCCTTAGAGACAGCGGCTGATTGGCTGCCAAATAAAATTGTCAAATCTGTAACAAAAATCGCTGGTCGGTGCGAACTCAGTGGATCTGGTTGTATCTCCAAACTAAACAGTATAACATGCAGATACATTCATTTAAAATTCAGTGATTATTTCACATGATTTCTTACTGTGTAAAGCTCAATATCTGACCAATTTCTGTTTAACACGTTTGGTCTGCCGTGAGCATTTTTCTCTCCCAAAACAGTTCACATCTAGCAAACCGATCAACGAACCAGACAGCAGTTGGACGCAGTCATAGAAACATAGTCAATAGGTGCAGTTACCTGCACCTGTTTTAGAAACATAGAAACATAGAAATTAGGTGCAGGAGTAGGCCATTCGGCCCTTCGAGCCTGCACCGCCATTCAATATGATCATGGCTGATCATCCAACTCAGTATCCCGTACCTGCCTTCTCTCCATACCCTCTGATCCCCTTAGCAACAAGGGTCACATCTAACTCCCTCTTAAATATAGCCAATGAACTGGCCTCGACTACCCTCTGTGGCAGAGACTTCCAGAGATTCACCACTCTCTGTGTGAAAAAAGTTCTTCTCATCTCGGTTTTAAAGGATTCCCCCTTATCCTTAAGCTGTGACCCCTTGTCCTGGACTTCCCCAACATCGGGAGCAATCTTCCTGCATCTAGCCTGTCCAACCCCTTAAGAATTTTATAAGTTTCTATAAGATCCCCTCGCAATCTCCTAAATTCTAGAGAGTATAAACCAAGTCTATCCAGTCTTTCTTCATAAGACAGTCCTGACATCCCAGGAATCAGTCTGGTGAACCTTCTCTGCACTCCCTCTAGGGCAATAATGTCCTTCCTCAGATTTGGAGACCAAAACTGTACGCAATACTCCAGGTGTGGTCTCACCAAGACCCTGTACAACTGCAGTAGAACCTCCCTGCTCCTATACTCAAATCCTTTTGCTATGAAAGCTAACATACCATTCGCTTTCTTCACTGCCTGCTGCACCTGCATGCCTACTTTCAATGACTGGTGTACCATGACACCCAGGTCTCGCTGCATCTCCCCTTTTCCTAGTCGGCCACCATTTAGATAATAGTCTGCTTTCCAGTTTTTGCCACCAAAGTGGGTAACCTCACATTTATTCTCATTATACTGCATCTGCTATGCATTTGCCCACTCACCCAGCCTATCCAAGTCACCTTGCAGTCTCCTAGCATCCTCCTCGCAGTGACTCTGGAGAGAAGACCCTTCTTCAGAATGAATTGAACTCTCGTCGGTGAGAGTACGTGATTGTCTGAAGAAGTGTCTCGACCAGAAACGCAACCGTGTCCCCAGGGCCGCTGCCCGTCCCGCTGAGCCACCTTCAACTTCAGAGCCAAACAAAAAACACAGAGTGCTGGAGGAACTCAGCGGTCAAGGCGGCTGCCTCACCCGCTGGGTTTCTCCAGCATTTTTGTCTACCGCTAAACGTCAATGATTCCGGGAATACTGAGGCAACAGGATGAGAGAGCTAGAGAGAGACGAGATGGGGAGCGGGAGAGAGAGCGCGAGAGAGAGAGGGAGGGAGAGAGAGAGCAAAACACAGAGAGACACAACGTGGGTCGGTAGGTGAATGACCAACCTGTACACCAGGAAGAAGCCCCTTCTCGCGGTCCGGGGCCCTCACTCATGATGGTGAGTTTAAAGAAATTCTCAACGTGTCATCGATCTACATTCCTCAGTAAATGTAATTGTGTTTTAAACAAGTATTATTGACGCCGCGTGAATTTTATTCAAAGGAACACGGCGTCATTAATATTCATTCAAAACACAATAACATTTACTGAGGAATGTGGATGGATGCAGATTGATATAACAACTTGTTAACTACTTCATGTTAAGAAGTGCTAACAGTACTAGTTAACAAATCGTTTGTGTCTGATGGCCGTGCAGCGGTTGTTATACATGGTCGTTTAAAAGAATAATCCGGTTGGCGAATTAAAAAAAAAATCTTTATTTAACAAAGAGAATTCGTATTTCCGTACGAAATACGGAACATTAGTGCGGGGCCCCCATTAGGCGCGGGGCCCAATTGGGGGCAATCGGTCAAATCGGCTTAAGGCCGGCCCTGGCGGCAGCAGCCACACGGCATCGGTGCTGGAGCAGCAAAAGCGGCGGCCTGGCCTCGGAGCGGGGGCAGCGGCAGCAGCCACACGGTATCGGATCTGGAGCAGCGCCAGCGGCGACCTGGCCTCGGAGCGGGGGCAGCGGCGACCAGAACTCGGAGCTGGGGCACGTTCCGGCGGCAGTGGCCACTCGACCCGACCACGGCCTCGGCGCAGAGATCGCTGGTTGGTTAAAATTGTTGGATAAAAAAAATTATAAAATGGCAAAAACATTTACCAACTATTGCCATTTTATAACAAAATTTTATCCAACTATTATTTTGCGCCCCTAAAATTTTAGCGCCCGGGGCAACCGCCCCTCTGCCCCCCCCCCCACGCTACGCCAATGGCAGCATCTATGTGGAGCGAAGGAAAGAGGCAACGTTTCGGGTCGACACCCTTCTTCAGACCCGAAACGTCGCCTATTTCCTTCGCTCCACATAGACGATGCTGCTGCGCCCGCTGAGTTTCTCCAGCACTTTTGTCTTTACCTTCGATTTTCCAGCATCTGCAGTTCCTTCTCAAACCTTTATCTTGCAAAGCAGCAGTTATACAGTGCAAAATGAGAAGGCGTTTCCCAGGGAATCACACATAAAACTTAAACATTTCATACATACATAAAAACAATCCAGTCGCTGATAAAAACAGTAGGAATAGTTTTTTAAAAAGTGCAGGTAAAAAACACTCCGTGTCCGGGGCTCGGGGCTGGGGTCTGTGCTCGAGCCTGGGCGGGGCTGGGGTCTGTGCTCGGGTCTGGGCTGGGCTGGGGTCTGCGCTCGGGGCTGGGGTCTGTGCTCGGGGCTGGGTGGGCTGGGGTCTGCGCTCGGGGCTGGGGTCTGCGCTCGGGGCTGGGGTTTGTGCTCGGGGCTGGGGTCTGCGCTCGGGGCTGGGTGGGCTGGGGTCTGCGCTCGGGGCTGGGGTCTGTGCTCGGGGCTGGGGTCTGTGCTCGGGGCTGGGGTCTGTGCTCGGGGCTGGGATCTGGGCTCGGGTTTGTGCTCGGGGCTGGGGGTTGCGCTCGGGGCTCGGGCCTGCGCTCGGGGCTGGGGTCTGCGCTCGGGGCTGGGGTCTGTGCTCGGGGCTGGGGTCTGTGCTCGGGGCTGGGGTCTGTGCTCGGGGCTGGGGTCTGGGCTCGGGTCTGCGCTCGGGGCTCCAGAGAGATGCTGCCTGTCCCACCTGCGCGATTTTTCGGTGTTCGGTGTAAACCAGCATCTGCAGTCTGAAGAAGGGTTTCGGCCTGAAACGTCACCTATTTCCTTCGCTCCACAGCGATGATGCTGCTGCACCCGCTGAGTTTCTCCAGCATTTTTACCCACCTTCGATTTTCCAGCATCTGCAGTGCTTCCAGGGGCTCGGCTCGGCTCGGCGCTCGGGGCTCGGGGCTCCACTCGGGTCCCGGGTCTGCGCCTGCGCTCGGGGCTCGGCTCGGCCGGCCGCCTTACACATGCGCACTGCCACGGCAGCCGGTTGGCGCTGGGCCACTTTCTCCCTCCCTTTGCACTGTGGGAGATCTGGCCGCCATTGCTGTCCGATTCAAATTCAGATTCAACTTTAATTGTCATTGTGTCAGTGTACAGTACAGAGACAACGAAATGCAGTTAGCATCTCCCTGGAAGAGCGACATAGAATATGAATTCAATAAATAAAACTATTTACATGCATACAGTCAGTGTTTTTCCTGTGGGAGGAGTGTCCTGGGAGGGGGAGGGTGGGTGATTGGCGGTCACCGAGGTACATTGTTGAGTAGTCTGTCCGGTGGCTGCCTCACCATGACCGCTGAAAACCAACGCTGAGTCACTCTCTGGAGTAACTCTTGCTTCTTGGTTTCCTGGTCCTCCAAAAATATTCAAAATGGAATTTAAACTGGTGGACCCACCACCACCAAACTCTGAAAAATAACAGCCTATTGCATTGTATCTGTTTATTTATTGTGTATATATATATGGTCGATGGTATATAGACACGCTGAACTTTTAAGTCCTGGTCTGTATAACTCAGCGGACAGGCAGCATCCCTGGAGAGAAGTAAATGGAGCACCTTTCAGTCGAGATCTTAATCAGTGTGAAATGTCACCCGTAATGTCACCCATTCATTCTCACCAGAGATGCTGTCTGTCCCGCTGAGTTACTTCAGCATTTTTGTGTATCTTCGGTTTAAACCAGCATCTGTAGTTCCTTCCTACACAGCGCGGCATTAATGTTGCTTGAATGTTGCGTGGCAGTGCGCATGTGCACGGCTGCACTTGCACGCAATGTTGTGCTGAATTTTCCACTCATCTTTTGCATCTCTCTTTTTTTTAACACAGGCAGAGAAAACTTCAGTGTGATAAAGATCTGATCGACATAATTGAAACTTGGGACATGGTAAAGCAAAACTTGTTTTGACTAATTTTAAACAAACATGCTCTTAAAATTGCAAAGTGATCCGAGACTGTACGGTGTACGCCAGGAATGGAACAAGAAAATATACTTTATGGATAGGTTACTAAACCCATATTTGTTATTTTATTTGGAAAAAAAGATTTGCAAATGACTTTAAATCTCATGCAGAAATAAAAGTTATAATCAAACATCCAGGCTTTAATTCTTAACTAAAGCAGAGATGCATTTTCAAGATTCTAATTCAAAATTAGCCAAAGTTCAATTTAAACATTGCTGTTCTGTTCCACGACTCTTCCGTGCTGGTTCCATGTAGTTCTCAATTCTCTGATCTTTGTCCTTGTCTATTGTAACGATTCAAATCAATAGATATGAGCTCCCTATTAAGTAGCTTCTAAGTTATTAGTGATATGAAACTGATTTCTAGTATGTGTGTATCCTTAGCAAGCATACCTTTAATTTTCCATCTTTGATGAGCCTCAAAGGTGACCTGAGCAGGTATTCTTGCAGTGCTTTTAGGATTTTTTTTGACCCAGAGTTAATAAATATATTTCCACGACAGACCAATGCCGGTGCCAATCCCGTGCCGGAAAATATCAAAACTCTCCGCGGAACATGCTGATAACAAGGGTAATGTGTTTTTTTTAATTGCATGTACCATCTCAGCAGTGTTAAATATCTCAGCACTTGCTATTTAAGACTTATTAACGACAAGTTGGGTTCCCATATCGCTCCCTTTTGGGCATCTTGAAAAGGGAAATGAGCTGTTGGACCTGCCTTTACTTGTGACAGTAATTTCAGCGGAGAGGGTAGACTGGAGGGGGAGGATATTCAGCTGCAGCAGATTGTGGAATAAACTATTATAGATACTAGGGCTCTTAAGTGATTTCTGTCTGCAGAATTTATCCATAAAACACTTCTGTTAAAAGAGTAAAAGCTTGAAAGATTATGTTGCACTGTGCCATTTAACTTTTGTTGTTGTTGCCTTCTAAAGCCCCTTACCAGTTCAGCGCCAAGCGGGGAGCAAAATTTGATCTCCAAGCCAGCTTGCGTCGACCTCTCCCTATAAGCCACATACAGGTTGGTATGCATTGCTTCAGGTGACCCTTTGGATAGATTATCTTGAGGTCAGAGTGTATGCGTATTGCTAAAGTGGGTCTTTATTTAGGATTCTAGAATCCCGCATAGGGCACCACATACTCAAAATCAATTCAATGTCATTACCACTTTCTAAATTATTCACTTAATTTAGTTAAAGCTATAATGGAATCTGCATTGAAACAACATTTCTAAGGTATTTGAACCTATTTACCTTTATCCAGTAATCATCGTTACTTTTGGTGGGGGGGTGGGTGGGTTTGATTTTGTGGGTTGGCATCATCCCGGAGGGGACCGAGGGCCAGCAGAGCCTTTTGAAGAGCAGTGACGGTTGCCTTTGTAAGGGTCGTCTGCAGACTTCCTGTAGTAATGGGAGTGCCTTCTTGTGATTCCTTAAGTGGAGAAGGATTTTGGTGCCACCTCTCTCCAAACATCTCCTCCCTGTTCTTAATTTGATTCATTTCTCGTCTAATGAATGTAGAACCACTTTTTGTGGGATTTGGCACTTTTGAAATTTGTGAGAGAACCTGTTTAAACCATCAGGGTTATGAATGGGACCTCATCTAGGTCGGTTTACCTGAAATTTATTTTATGGGAGGTTGTATAGTTCTGCTTACAACTTGCAGGAAAAGTGCATCTGACCGTTAATGTTCAATTGGAACCTTTGGCATTTGGAAAGGATTGAATAGCACTGATCACTGAGGTCAATGTGGTCATGGTCGTACAGTATGGAAACTCCCTTTGGCCCAACATGCCCGCACTAAATAAAATGTGCTACCTGCCTGCGTATGCCATGTGCCTGTCTAAATGTTTCTTGAACGTCGCGATAGTATCTGCAAATGATTTGGAAACATGTTGGGTATTGCTTTACCATGGTTATTTGGGCAGGTTGGCCTCAAATTGAGGTCGCCTCAAATTGTTTGGCAACGTTCCTGAATTCCACTTGTTAGTAGATTCATTTAAATTTATAGGCTCGTGTTGACACATTTACCAATGATAAGTTTATCTTGATCTGAACACTTATAATTATGAGCATCAAGTCTCCTTAAAACCTTTTTGTTTCTGTTAAGGACGTATTAAAAATCATATGACAGTAATCTGTTAGTACCTGGTATTCAAAATTAATGTGTTTAATTTTGACTATAGCTGCATTTGAAAACCTTCACATGGACTAATTATGCCTCCTTATTAAAGTACTCATTTTGCTTTATAGGAAAGTTAAAACCTTGGGGAGAGGTAATAGAGGTAGTGGTGGCTCGCAAGCTGGCCAATGGGAGGCTCCCCGTGCAGGGCTTTAAGCTGCCGAAAATCCAAACCAGGTAAGATTTCCAAATCAGTAGCATTTGACTTGAGGGCATGAATGAACCTTCTGCCCTTGTACTTTACGGTGATGCTATTGAAGCTTCAGTGAGTTGCTGTTGTCAATCTTGGGATGGATGGACGTCTGGCTGTGACTCTGATACTTTGTGGCTGAGCCCTGCCCCACTTGACGTTTGTCAGCCTGTGCAGGTCGTCACAAGACCAACACACACACCACCACCAAGGCCACATAGTATCACAGGTGATCGTCAAAAGCCTTTGATGTTTCTTCTGGCTTCATACCATCCCAACTACGAAATGTCACTGGTCTCTCAAATTCACAAAGTTTAAAACAAAAATTTCAGTAGGAATCAAAAATCTGGGTGGTGCTGGAGCACTGAACAGTGGAGTGCAGGGACTCTGCAGAAGGACTTGGACAGGTGGGAGAGTTGGCAGAGAAGTGGCAGATGGATTATAGTGTAGCAAAGTGTGGAGTCATGCATTTTGGTAGGCAGAATAAAGGCGTAGACTATTTTCATAATGGGGAGAGAATCCAGAAATTGGAGGTGCAAAGGAACTCTGGAATGCTGGTGCAGGATTCCCAAAGAGTTAACTTGCAAGTTGAATCAGTAGAAATGAAGGCGAATGCATTGCTAGCATTTATTTCATGAGGGCTAGGATACAAAAACATGGTTTAATGACACTTCCTTGTTCACTTTCTTCTAACCCAGAGGTTCTGAAACAAATCTTTTCTGTTTTATGGCTTTACTGAATGATTACTTTTGCTAGAGTATAGATATGTTGTGAATTGTGCTTATTCTTGCATTAGTGTCAGCTGATGTGGAAAAGCCTGGCTGATGTATTCAGACATCTTTATTGCTGCGTGGTTTTACACTCTGTTCTGTTGCAGGGAAGTTCGGCGGCTAAAGTTTACACTGAGAAGAAACATAAAGAAGAATCTAGTTTTGGGAGCAAGGCGGGGCCTGTCCTATTAAATTTTAAAATATTTATTGTTTCAATATGTGTCGTTTTAAAATAGATTTGTTGTTTTTTTTAGAGTTTATGTATTTCATTTTTTATTTATATATTTTGCCATTTTGTATATTTATTTGTAACTTAATAATATCAAAATACGTGCATTTAATTAATCTTTGTCTTCGTATTAATGTGAACCATTTAAATTGATTTTATTAAAATAAAACGTGCTTTTTATGTATTTGTATCTATTCAATAAAGAAAGATTTAAGTTAAAAAAAATGTTCCTATACTTTAAAAGGATATTGGGATGATGATAGGTGATTGTGATATTTGTTATACTGATTGTATTGGGAAGGGTGATTATCGGGTGATGGGTTGTATATATGACTAAGATACTGTATAGTATTTGCGGGTTTTTTCTTTTCTTTTTCTTTTTTGTATGGCTTTGTAAATATTTGATTAGTGTTCAAATGTAAATAATTTGGTGTACATATAGTGGCTGGTGTACATATGGTGTACATATAGCTGCTAAATGTGTATAAGATAATTACAAGCAGTTGAATAAGGGATGGGAATTAATAAGCTTTGGCTGCTTCCTGCTCCTTTTCGGACACATATGATTTCATTTATTTATAGATATTGTTTGTGACACTTTATATGTGTTTTTTGTTTTGTTTTTTTGTATGCTGTTTCATACTTGCCTTTTGTTCTTTTATTCTGTCTGAAATAAATAATTCAATAAATAAATAAATAGATGTTCAATAATCTTTAGCTGTTACTGTAGCACTTTATTTACTGTAGTCAACAAAATAGAGAGAGTACAGAGGAGATTTACTAGAATGTTGCCTGGGTTTCAGCAACTAAGTTACAGAGAAAGGTTGAACACGTTAGGGCTTTATTCTTTGGAGCGCAGAAGGTTAAGGGGGGACTTGATAGAGGTCTTTAAAATGATGAGAGGGATAGACAGAGTTGACGTGGATAAGCTTTTCCCACTGAGAGTAGGGAAGATTCAAACAAGGGGACATGACTTGAGAATTAAGGGACAGAAGTTTAGGGGTAACATGAGGGGGAACTTCTTTACTCAGAGAGTGGTGGCTGTGTGGAATGAGCTTCCAGTGAAGGTGGTGGAGGCAGGTTCGTTTTTATCATTTAAAAATAAATTGGATAGTTATATGGACGGGAAAGGAATGGAGGGTTATGGTCTGAGCGCAGGTATATGGGACTAGGGGAGAATACGTGTTCGGCACGGACTAGAAGGGTCGAGATGGCCTGTTTCCGTGCTGTAATTGTTATATTATATGGTTATATGGTTATGTGCTGGAGCCCCCGCCCCCTGTTACTGTAGCACCTTATGTCCTGGGTTCCCCCCTGTTACTGTAGCACTTTATTTCCTGGAGTGTCCCGTCCCCCCCCGTTACTGTAGCACCTTATGTCCTGGAGTCCCCCCCCCCCCCTGCAGGTGATCCCGACCCTACTGTTACTGTAGCATTTGGCGCCAGCGACCCTATAAAGATGATGGGCTGGCGGGAGCTGGGCTCGGGTCTGGGGTCTGGGCTGGAGTCTGGGGTCTGGGCTCAGGGCTGGGCGCTGGGGGTTCGGGTCTGTGGTCTGTGCTCGGGTCTGGGGTCTGCGCTCGGGGCTCCAGAGAGATGCCGCCTGTCCCACATGCGCGATTTTTCGGTGTTCGGTGTAAACCAGCATCTGCAGTCTGAAGAAGGGTTTCGGCCTGAAACGTCACCTATTTCCTTCGCTCCACATCGATGATGCTGCTGCACCCGCTGAGTTTCTCCAGCATTTTTACCCACCTTCGATTTTCCAGCACCTGCAGTTGTTCCCGAGGCTCGGCTCGGCTCGGCGCTCGGGGCTCGGGGATCCACTCGGGTCTCGGGTCTGCGCCTGCGCTCGGGGCTCGGCTCGGCCGGCCGCCTTACACATGCGCACTGCCACGGCAACCGGTCGGCGCTGGGCCACTTTCTCCCTCCCTTTGCATTGTGGGAGGTCTGGCCGCCATTGCTGTGCCATTCAAATTCAGATTCAGATTCAACTTTAATTGTCATTGTGTCAGTGTACAGTACAGAGACAACGAAATGCAGTTAGCATCTCCCTGGAAGAGCGACATAGAATATGATTTCAATAAATAAAGCTATTTACATGCATACAGTCATAGTGTTTTTCCTGTGGGAGGAGTGTCTTGGGAGGGGGGGGGTCCCGAGTCCCGAGTCACTGCCCCCTCCTCCACTGACATCCCCCACCTCAAGATGCTGCCCTCTGCCATGCTATAGGACGCACCCCCTACTGAAGCTGTCCACATCCCCTGCATGAGGACACCACACCCCCTTCTCATCAGTTCACGACAACCCCCGCCTGAAGCTGCCCTTGGCTGCACGACATTTACCACCCATAGGGCAGTGTCTTGAGGAGAGGGATGAGTCTGTGTATGTGTGTGTGATTGAGTCTGTGTGTGTGTGAGTGTGTGAGTGAGTCTGTGTGTGTGTGTGTGTGTGTGTGTGTGTGTGTGTGTGTGTGTGTGTGTGTGTGTGTGTGTGTGTATGAATCTATGTGTGTGTGGGTCTTTGTGTGAATGTGTGTGTCATTGAGTTTGTGTGTGCGTGAATGAGTCTGTATGTGTGTGTGAATATGTGTATGAGAATGTGTGTGCGTGTGAATATGTGTGTGTGTGCGAATATGTGTATGTGTGTGTGTGAATATGTGGGTGTGTATATGTGTGTGTATATGTGTGTGTGTATGTGTGTGTGTCAGAATATGTGTGTGAGTGAATGTGTGTGAATATATGTGTGAGTGTGTGTGCATATGTGTGTGAATGCGTGTGAATATATATGTGTGTGTGTGTGTGAAATAATATAGTATTTCGTAGTTCAGAGCTTATTTGTTAAGTTTAATAGCATGATGACTGTCAGGAAGAAGCTGTTCCTCAATGTAGATGTTACCGTTTTCAGTTTACAAAAGTTGGACATGACTCCAGAAGTCGGGCATCAGTCAGTCCACAAGCTGTGAGAGTCAGTCCAAAGTCCATGAGTTAATCCCAAGGCAGTGAGTGAGTCCACAGGTCATGAGTAAATCGCTCACTGCCCCCTCTCCTCCACTGACATCCCCCACCTCAAGATGCTGCCCTCCGCCTGGCTATAGGATGCACCCCCTACTGAAGCTGCCCTCATCCCCTGCATGAGCCCCCCCCCCCATTTCTCATCAGCTCACGAGAACCCCCACCTGAAGCTGTGCCCCTCCCTTGGCTGCATGATGTTTACCACCCCCTACCCCACCCTGACAGCCCCCACCTCAAAAAATTGTTTTGCACAAAATCTTCAGTGTTCATTAACAACTGAAATTGTCTTTCGGCTGCTTTTTCAACATCATGTCAGGAAATGTTAGAGGTCAAGGTGATGTGGCTATTGTAGTATCCTCTAGGATAGCAGCTACATTTCTGCCTGGTGGAAGAACTACACATTCTCGATTCAAGATACCCATCCAAGTGGCCGAGGATACATTGTGCAACATCGAGAAGAACTCTAAGACGGCACATTTTACGAGGCAAGTGAAAGTCATTGTTTGGGATGAATGTCCAATGATTAGGAGAGAATGCTTTGAAGTTGTGGACAGAACTCTTCCAGATGTCTTCAGCAACACCAAGCATTTTGGTGCCCCCCTGCCAGTACAGGCCTCAGTGACTGAGCTGCCAGCCCTCAGTGACTGAGCTGCCAGCCCTCAGTGACTAAGCTGCCAGCCCAAAAATCCATTCTGCCCACAAACTCCATACTAGCCCTCTGGAAACCAGTACCTTTGGCCCAACATACTAGCTCAACAGAAATATGAAGGGAAATGTCAAAGGTTTCCTGAAGGATGGAACATCGCCCAAGATTGTTGTCATTAATAGCGTGCTTCGTTGAATGATGACTTCTGAGATATTCTCAGATTTTCCTTCTTAAAATTTGACCGCTGACTTTCTCTATATTAAAATTGTCTCTTTTTATCAACAGGAAATAGTCATCAAGAGGCAGTGAGCAGCAGAACACAACAAGACGCAACAAGTAAAAACTTAATAAATCTCATCTTTAAAATTTAAATTGTTCTTATATTTTAAGAGGCATTCACATTTTAAACTTTAATAAAACCTTTTTGCACTTTTAATGCCGTGTGTTCTTCATCACAATAGAACCTAATAGGCAGGAATGGCTGCTCTGTGGGAGAGCCACTAAGAGTGCATGGGGGGGGGGAGGTTGTGGGGAGATGCACTGAATGTGTGGGTGGGAGGGGAATGGCAAGGAGCAGTGGGGGGGGGGGGGGTTGAAGGTAGGTGGGATGACTGAGTGAACTGCCAGCGTACCATGCGTGAGTGACTGCACTGCCAGCCCACGGGCCGTGAGTTAGTGAACTGCCAGCCCAATAATCCATTAAGTCCACCCTCTCCCCCTTCTCTCTCTTACTGTCTGTCACCTGTTTTGGGCACAATTTCTGGCAGTTTCTCAGCCGCCAGCCTACCAGGTCCAAGTGATTGTACTGCCAGGCCTCAGTGACTGAGCTGCCAGCCCAAAAATCCATTCGGCCCACAAACTGCATACTAGCCCTCTGGAAATCAGTACCATACGCCCACAACACTCATACTAGCGCAACAGAAAGCCCCCCTCTCACTGGCCAGCAATATTGGAATTGCTGCAGAGATGGAATATTGTGTTGTGTGTCCAGCCCTCCTGTGTGAGGCCGGGACTCAACGGGTCCTACTTAGTCTAGTATTTGATAAAATTAAGAATGACTGGGAACGAGGACTCCCAATTTCTCTACCTATAGAAAAATGGGAGAGGATTCTTCAATTAGTTAATACTTCCTCAATGTGTGCAAGACATGCTCTGATACAATTCAAGGTGGTTCACCGAGCTCATATGTCATAAGATAAGTTAGCTCGTGTTTATGGTGATATAAATCCTACCTGTGACAGATGTAACTCTGAAGTGGCCTCACTGACTCATATGTTTTGGTCCTGCCCACTTTTGGACAAATATTGGAAATACATTTTTGATACAATTTCTGTAGTTTTATGTATTGATTTACAACCTCATCCTATTACTGCAATTTTTGGGCTTCCAATGTTAGATTCTACTCATTTGTCCCGCTCCGCCCATCGGCTGATTGCTTTTACCGCATTAATTGCCAGAAGATCTATTTTATTTAAATGGAAAGACTCTAACCCTCCGACCACACTCCATTGGTACTCTGAAACGATATCATGTTTAAATTTTGAAAAAATCAGGAGTGACATTGTAGAACCCTTGGTTAAAATTGATTGGGCATGGGGAAGCTTTATTCAACATTTTCATACGATATAAACTGTCCCCTCTCCAACCGTTATAATAATTATTTTACCTCTATGTGAGAAAAGGGTTAATAGAAACATAGAAACATAGAAATTAGGTGCAGGAGTAGGCCATTCGGCCCTTCGAGCCTGCACCGCCATTCAATATGATCATGGCTGATCATCCAACTCAGTATCCCGTACCTGCCTTCTCTCCATACCCTCTGATCCCCTTAGCCACAAGGGCCACATCTAACTCCCTCTTAAATATAGCCAATGAACTGGCCTCGACTACCCTCTGTGGCAGGGAGTTCCAGAGATTCACCACTCTCTGTGTGAAAAAAGTTCTTCTCATCTCGGTTTTAAAGGATTTCTCCCTTATCCTTAAGCTGTGACCCCTTGTCCTGGACTTCCCCAACATCGGGAGCAATCTTCCTGCATCTAGCCTGTCCAACCCCTTAAGAATTTTGTAAGTTTCTATAAGATCCCCTCTCAATCTCCTAAATTCTAGAGAGTATAAACCAAGTCTATCCAGTCTTTCTTCATAAGACAGTCCTGGCATCCCAGGAATCAGTCTGGTGAACCTTCTCTGCACTCCCTCTATGGCAATAATGTCCTTCCTCAGATTTGGAGACCAAAACTGTACGCAATACTCCAGGTGTGGTCTCACCAAGACCCTGTACAACTGCAGTAGAACCTCCCTGCTCCTATACTCAAATCCTTTTGCTATGAAAGCTAACATACCATTCGCTTTCTTCACTGCCTGCTGCACCTGCATGCCCACTTTCAATGACTGGTGTACCATGACACCCAGGTCTCGCTGCATCTCCCCTTTTCCTAGTCGGCCACCATTTAGATAATAGTCTGCTTTCCTGTTTTTGCCACCAAAGTGGATAACCTCACATTTATCCACATTATACTGCATCTGCCAAACATTTGCCCACTCACCCAGCCTATCCAAGTCACCTTGCAGTCTCCTAGCATCCTCCTCACAGCTAACACTGCCCCCCAGCTTAGTGTCATCCGCAAACTTGGAGATATTGCCTTCAATTCCCTCATCCAGATCTACAGTACATTCCACCAGCTGGTGCTTCAATAGCTGCCTCGTCAACAGTCTGCCTGCCCTTTTTGTCTAATTTTGCTATTTTTAGTGTGTTTTATCGCAGTCGCTGCCTCAAAAAGGCTGGCAGCATCATCAAAGACCCACACCATCCTGGCCACACACTCATCTCCCCGCTACCTTCAGGCAGAAGGTACAGGAGCCTGAAGACTGCAACATCCAGGTTCAGGAATAGCTACTTCCCCACAGCCATCAGGCTATTAAACCTGGCTCGGACAAAACTCTGATTATTAATAACCACTTTCTGTTATTTGCACGTTATCAGTTTATTTATTCATGTGTGTATATATTTATATCATGGTATATGGACACATTTATCTGTTTTGTAGTAAATGCCTACTATGTTCTGTGTGCTGAAGCAAAGCAAGAATTTCATTGTCCTATACAGGGACACATGACAATAAACTCACTTCAACTTGTTTTTTTTAAAGTTTTATGTTAATGTTCTCGGGTTTGTTTTATGTGTGGGGGAGGGGTGGGCGGTGGTGTGGGGGTTAGAGGAAACTTTTTTCTGTCTTTTACCTTGCCTCAAAGGGCCGAATGGCCTACTCCTGACCCAATGTCAACAGACATTGAGATGAGATTGTTTTCCGGATCGTATCTCCGGTTGCTCTGCGGCCTACCATCGTGGAGCTCGAGTTTGAGCCTCACCGCGGGGCCGTGGACTTACCATCGGAGCCGATCCCTTGCCTGGGATCGACACTCCAACTGCGGCCTGTGGTCTTTAACATCGAGGAGCTCGCAGTCTCGGGTAAGAGACCGATGGCGGGAAGCTTCAAAAGCCGCACGACGTTCGACCAGCCCCGACCCTGGGGTAGATCGCCCAGCGCGGGGGAGCTGAGATCCCCCCCCCCCCCCCACCCGATGCAGGAGCTTGATCGCACAGACGAGGAGGCCCACCACCGTCTACGGGAGTGAGATCGTCCCGTCAACGGAAGGCTCAAGGCCCCCGACCGCGGGAGAACGAAGAAGGGAAGAGATTGAACTTTTTTTCACCTTCCATCACAGTGGGGAATGTGGAGGAGTCGCTGTGGTGGATGTTTATGTTAAAATGGGTTTTGTGTGTCGTTAATTTTTAATTTGTATGACTGTACGGCAAATCAACCTCCTCGTAAGTTGCACAACGTACTTGGCTAATAAAGTATGAATGTGATTATGATTTTGATTCAGTGTGGAAACAGGACCTTTGCCAAACTTGCCCACACCGGCCAACAATGTCCCAGCTACAATAGTCACACCTGCCTGCGCTTGGTTCAGATGGTCTATATATATATCTTATCTGTTTGGATGGCAGACAGACGCAAGCGTATAAAATCATGAGAGGAATAGATCGGGTGGATGCACAGAGTCTTTTACCCAGAATAGGGGAATCGAGGACCAGAGGACATAGGTTCAAGGTGAAGGGGAATAGATTTAATATAAATCCGAGGGGTAACTTTTTCACACAGTGTATGTATGGGTGTATGGAACAAGCTGCCAGAGGAGGTAGTTGAGGCGGGGACTATCCCAACGTTTAAGAAACAGTTAGACAGGTACATGGATAGGACAGGTTAGAAGGTGTGGGCAAGTTGGGCCGAAGGGCCTGTTTCCACACTGTATCACTCTGGAGTTTAGAAGAATGAGAGGGGTTCTTATTGAAACATATAAGATTATTAAGGGTTTGGACACGTTAGAGGCAGGAAACATGTTCCCGATGTTGGGGGAGTCCAGAACCAGGGGCCACAGTTTAAGAATAAGGGGTCGGCCATTTAGAACGGAGACGAGGAAACACTTTTTCACACAGAGAACTGTGAGTCTGTGGAATTCTCTGTCCCAGAGGGCGGTGGAGGCCGGTTCTCTGGATGCTTTCAAGAGAGAGATAGATAGAGCTCTTAAAGATAGCGGAGTCAGGGGACATGGGGAAAAGGCAGGAACGGGGTACTGATTGTGGATGATCAGCCATGATCACATTGAATGGCGGTGCTGGCTCTAAGGGCCGAATGGCCTCCTCCTGCACCTATTTTCTATGTTTCTATGCTTCCAGTACCTTCAAGGCGGCTGCAGGAGGCAACGAATATGGCCGGGGGAGGAGAGGGGAGAGGGGGAAACAGAGGAGGTGACCAACGGAGAGAGGTTTACACAGAGAGAGAGGAGCGGAGATGTTCGAGCAAGTCTCGGTAACTCACCAGCATAGGCGTAGTGGATTGCCTGGCAGAGGATCAGAACCAGGGTCCAAGACATCGTCTGCCTGTCCATGCCCGAACTCCAGCATGCCTGCAGGGAAGAGCATTAGCATTAGACAATAGACAACAGATGCAATAGACAACAGATGCCAGCACCGCCATTCAATGTGATCATGGCTGACCATCCACAATCAGTACCCCGTTCCTGCCTTCTCCCCATATCCCCTGACTCCGCTATCTTTAAGAGCCCTATCCAGCTCTCTCTTGAAAGCATCCAGAGAACCTGCCTCCACCGCCCTCTGAGGCAGAAAATTCCACAGACTCACAACTCTCTGGGTGAAAAAGAGTTTCCTCATCTCTGTTCTAAATGGCTTACCCCTTATTCTTAAACTGTGTGGCCCCTGGTTCTGGACTCCCCCAACATCGGGAACATGTTTCCTGCCTCTAGCGTGTCCAAATCCTTAATACTTTTATATGTTTCAATGAGATCCCTTCTCATCCTCTGAACTCCAGAGTGTACAAGCCCAGCCGCTCCATTCTCACAGCATATGACAGTCCCGCCATCCCGGGAAGTAACCTTGTGAACTTACACTGGACTCCCTCAATAGCAAGAATGTCCTCCCACAATAGCTTGTACAAACGGCCCACACTCGAGAGTGAGTAAATCTATTTCCTTCCTTCCACCTCCGAGTTCGCCATTCAACAGACAATAGATGCAGGAGTAGGCCATTCGGCCCTTCGAGCCAGCACCGCCGTTCAATGTGATCATGGCTGATCATCCACAATCAGTACCCCGTTCCTGCCTTCTCCCCATATCCCCTGACTCCGCTATCATTAAGAGACACATCAGTTATTGGAGTGTGGGGTTCCTAGTAATGCCCCCCCCCCCCCCCCAAGCAGGGATACCCTCCCTCCACATCGGGGGACCTGGGGTGGAAGGTACGGCACTGAGGAGTTCCCTGCAACCTGTTTCTCTCGTGTTTCACAGACTCGCCAGCCTCCTGCCACGATCGCGGACTGGATGAGTCTGTGCTCCACGTGTATATAGAGTCATAGAGTGATACAGTGTGGAAACAGGCCCTTCGGCCCAACTTGCCCACACCGGCAACATGCCCCATCTACACTAGTCATAGTGATACAGTGTGGAAACAGGCCCTTCGGCCCAACTTGCCCACACCGGCCAACAATGTCCCATCCAATCTAGTCCCACCTGCCTGCGTTTGGTCCACATCCCTCCAAACCTGTCCTATCCATATACCTGTCCAACTGTTTCTTAAACTATGGGATAGTCCCAGCCTCAACTGCCTCCTCTGGCAGCTTGTTCCATACACCCACCACCCTCTGTGTGGAAAAGTTACCCCCTCAGATTCCTATTAAATCTTTTCCCCTTCACCTTGAACCCATGTCCTCTGGTTCTCGATTCCCCTACTCTGGGCAAGAGACTCTGTGCATCTACCCGATCTATTCCTCTCATGATTTTGTACACCTCTATAAGATCTCCCCTCATCCTCCTGCGCTCCATGGAATAGAGACCCAGCCTACTCAACCTCTCCCTGTAGCTCACACCCTCTAGTCCTGGCAACATCCTCGTAAATCTTCTCTGAACCCTTTTTTGGAGTGTGCGAGGTTCCAATATCTAAAGGGGCTGCTCGTTGCCTTCTGGCTGTGCGTAGGGGAGAGGGTGGGGCCGAAGATGTCCTGGTTCGGTTGTTGTCCAAGCTGGCCATCCGCCAGTCACGGCAGAGTGGAGGCCAATTCTCTGGATGCTTTCAAGAGAGAGTTAGATAGGGCTCTTAAAGATAGCGGAGTCAGGGGATATGGGGAGAAGGCAGGAACGGGGTACTGATTGGGGATGATCAGCCATGATCACATTGAATGGTGGTGCTGGCTGGAAGGGCCGAATGGCCTACACCTGCATCTATTGTCTATTATGCAGACAAGTGCAAGGTGTTTAATTTTGCGAAGTCAAACCAGGGCAGGACGTACACAGTGAATGGCAGGGCCGTGGGGAATGTTGTACAGCAGAGGCATCTTAGTAAATAATTTATTGACTGTGGCATCACAGGGAGATAAGGAGGTTTATAGGGCAGATGGATTAAGGTGTGCAGGTACAAAGTTCTTCGTCACAGGTAGATAAGAAGTCCAAAAAGTCACGAAAGCATTTAGTGTAGATATATTGGGAGTTTATGTTTCAGTGGTACAATAGACAATAGACAATAGGTGCAGGAGTAGGCCATTCAGCCCTTCCAGCCAGCACCGCCATTCACTGTGATCATGGCTGATCAACCACAATCAGTACCCCGTTCCTGCCTTCTCCCCTTATCCGCTGACTCCGCTATCTTTAAGAGCCCCATCTAACTCTCTCTTGAAAGTATCCACAGAACCGGCCTCCACCGCCCACTGAGGCAGAGAATTCCACAGATTTACAACTCTCTGGGTGAAAATGTTTTTCCTCATCTTCGTTCTAAATTGCTTACCCCTTATTCTTGAACTGTGTGGCCCCTGGTTCTGGACTCCCCCAACATCGGGAACATGTTTCCTGCCTCTAGCGTGTCCAATCCCTTAATAATCTTATATGTTCCAATAAGACGTCCTCTCATCCTTCTAAACTCCAGAGTATACAAGCCCAGCCGCTCCATTCTCTCAGCATATGACAGCCCCGCCATCCCGGGAATTAACCTGGTGAACCTACGCTGCATTCCCTCAATAGCAAGAATGTCCTTCCTCAAATTTGGAGAGCAAAACTGCACACAATACTCCAGGTGTGGTCTCACTAGGGCCCTGTACAACTGCAGAAGGACCTCTTTGCTCCTATACTCAACTCCTCTTGTTATAAAGGCCAACATGCCATTGGGTTTCTTCACTGCCTGCTGTACCTGCATGCTTACTTTCAGCAAATGATGAACAAGGACCCCCAGATCTCACTGTACTTCCCTTTTCCCCAACTTGACACGACATTCGTGAGGCCAAATTTGGAGTATTGTGTTTTCCGTTTTGGTTACCCTGGTACTGGGACGATGTTGTCAAACTGGATAGGATACAGAGAAGATTTAAGCCCCTGTCCACGAGTATGTTCACGAGCTTCTACGAGTAAAAAATAACAATTATTTTCATCACAAGTATTTTTTAACTCCTGGAAATTTTTTCACACTGTTGATAAAACTTCACGAGTAAAAAAATACTTGTGATGAAAAAAATTGTTCCTCTTTACTCGTAGAAGCTCGTGAACATACTCGTGGAAGGTCGTAGCGGTTCGTAGATTACCAGGAGTTTTTTGGGTTTTTTTAACTCGGGAGAGCTCTTGGGTAAACTCACATCGAGGGACAGGGGTTTCACGAGGCTCTTGCCAGAACACAAGGGCCTGAACTATAGGGAGAGATTGGGCAGGCCAGGACTTTATTCAAGATTCAAGAGAGTTTCTTTTCATGTGTCCCTGATAGGACAATGAAATTCTTGCTTTGCTTCAGCACAACAGAACATAGACGGCATGAATACAGAACAGATCAGTGTGTCCATATACCATTGTATAAATATATACACACATGAATAAATAAACTGATAAAGTGCAAATAACAGATAATGGGCCATTAATGTTCAGTTTTGTCCGAGCCAGGTTTAATAGCCTGATGGCTGTGGGGAAGTAGCTGTTCCTGAACCTGGTTGTTGCAGTCTTCAGGCTCCTGTACCTTCTACCTGAAGGTAGCGGGGAGATGAGTGT
Source organism: Amblyraja radiata (assembly GCF_010909765.2). Lineage (NCBI taxonomy): Eukaryota > Metazoa > Chordata > Chondrichthyes > Rajiformes > Rajidae > Amblyraja > Amblyraja radiata. The sequence goes on along the minus strand of NC_045985.1, from coordinate 3,054,149 downwards.
GTGGCCAGGATGGTGTGGGTCTTTGATGATACTGCCAGCCTTGGTGTGCAGGGGGATGAGGGGTCACTTTGTCGAGAGGTGTATAAGATTTTGAAGTAAATAAATAGGATGAAGACACAGAATGTTTTACTCAGGGTCGAGGAACCAACAACTAGAGGACAATAGATATTGGGGGGGGGGGGCGGGAAAGATTTAATAGGATCCTTTAATATAGTTTAGTTTAGTTTAGAGATACAGCGCGGAAATAGGCCCTTTGGCCCATCGACCAGCGACCAGCACACTAACCCACTAAGGGACAATTTTTACATTTACCGAGCCAATTAACCTATAAACCTGTACGGCTTTGGAGTGTGGGAGGAAACCGAAGGTCTCGGAGAAAACCCACGCAGGTCACGGGGAGAGCGTGCAAACTCCGTACAGGCAGCGCCCGTAGTCGGGATGGAACCTGGGTCTCCGGCGCTGTAAGGCAGCAACTCTACCGCTGCGCCACCGTGAGCACCACTGTGATCCTGAGGGGTAACTTTTTCACACAAAGGGTGGTGGGTGTATGGAACAAGCTGCCAGAGGAGGTAGTTCAGGCTGATACCAGAACAACATGTAAAATCCGTTTACACAGATACATGGACAG